>NC_081201.1:38479304-38651804 GCF_902713425.1 Acipenser ruthenus | reverse complement strand
GTTTGAAAGAACAATTTGTATTTTAGTAATGCTATAACACTTCATTAAGCTTTTTTTTTTTTGGAGCAGAATATAGTGCAGCCTAGTTAATGAACGATGGCTTGGACCACATCATCAACCAACAGAATGGCCTCTCGAGTCTTCAGTTAGCCGCTGGGTGGGGGTACATGCTGCGAGTTGGTTTATGAGGGACACAAAAGACAGTCAAGGTTGAGGAAGATACAGATAAATAGATACATTTGTACCACACTTCATTTGATTTTACACTGAACATTCGTACGTTTAGAAAACAAAGCTGCCGTATATACTGTACCTGCTTAACAAGCTGTCTGCCTGACTGGAAAAAATGATCTATTAACAATAAAATGATTATTGCTTGGACAGGTTTGCATACTGTATCTAATACTCCAGTGGTATGTTCCCACGCATGTCAATGCTAAGCTGGTAAAATTAGGATAAGTAATAGATGAACAAATAAAAGATATTCAAATATATGGGGGGTAAATATTTAATGTTTTGGTACTAATTTATTTAGGTTGTGAAGATCATACCAGGAAATGTTCAACACTTTGATGGAAGAAAAGAGAAAAAATATATGCTGAAGAGAATGATACGACACATGATTCATATTTTAAAGGTTTTTTTTTTTATTTTTTTTTTTACCGGAAAAAAAGGAGCATTAATAAGGCACATTAGATGTATGCAAAAATCTAACATTCTTTTGAAAATTGAGGAAATGGAACATTATTGCTTTCTATTATTTAGTGTTTTCCTTTATCAACTACAAAACGTAGAAATGTGCACATTTTTAAACCTGTAGTCACAATTTCCAAAATTATAATTGTCTATTTAATCTATTTAAGTCCAATTTTGAGATATATATAAATATATATAATTAACAACATACATTATTTAAAAACAAAGGGGAATTTTTTTTTAGAATTAATAGAATCTAGTTTCAAAATTTAAAGCCTAAAGATGAAAATCATCATACTTAAATTTGAGACTAGTAATTCAGGTACAGAACATGTTTTTTCCTTTGTTTTAACCTACTTAATTCTGAAAGAAGAATCCAACACTTGATTGTGAAAAAAAAAGCCCTCTGCCACAAACACAGAAGAGAACTTTCTCCAATTAGTGAGGAGAAAAAGGAGGGGAAAGCAGCACTGGTGCTCAAAGAACCAGGCCTTGCGGCAAAGCTGTCATGTCGACTGGATTGATCAACAGGACTGCTATTTCTAATGGCATGTTGTCATGAAAAGTCAGCCACAGGGAGCCACCTGCCTAACTCCTCGCAGACAGCTGAAAAAAAAACAAAAATTGAAAACCCTCCATACCTATTCTCTGGCAGTGTCTTTTACTAACCATTTTCAAGAAGGGCTTAATTTTTTTTTTTATCTATGTTGAAATATGACAGATGTACTGCATTGTCTTTGCTTGCCTTGTCCTACTAAGCCTATATGATGGTTAAAAATGTATGGAATATCAAAAAGCAGAATTCGAGAAAAGCAATCTATACAGCAAACACCAAAACAAAGAAAACAAACAAACAAACAAACACACAGAATCTTTATATGTACATGCAATTAACCACACTACCACCTCCTGAATTTAAATAAAACTATATCATATGAATGTATTCTATTAATACACACGCAACAATAATGAATGCCATTTATCGTCTAGCCTCTTAAGGAAACACGCACACAGGAAGGCTTCAATACCGTATGCAAGCCCTGTTTTTATTAGCCGGTGCATCCAGCAGCATACAGTAGCACTATCCACGGGCACACAAGCCTTGCCTTGCAAACAAAAAAGTCAAATAAAAGTTACAGAACTTTCGATTTCAAGGTAGTGCTTGGGTTTGGTGTGCATGTCACGTACCGTAACCTTTTATCGCCGCTGCCTCTGGTCTCATCAGTCGATGGAATTCTCAGCCCACGGCAATGGCATAGCCGAGGGACACAGACCAATGGAAAATGCTCATTGTGTTAGCATTTCAAATGGCGAGAAATGTGGGGGGGGGGGGGGGGGGGGGAGAGAAGAAGAGCTAACCGATCATTGCCAGCGGAATTAATGGGCATATTCTGAGAATAATGTCCTTTACCCAAGATCCTTGGAGGCCGAGCGCGGGTAGAGGCCACAATTTGTTCGGCGTCTTCAAAAAGAGACCGCTTGGGGGTACTGACCGTGTGAGGTTTTTAGCGCATTCCCCTAAAGGCCAGAAAAATAATCAGAAGCACTGAACCAAACTCAACTAATCCATTTCCTAATTAAAACACAAGAAATCCATTACACCCTACCATATTGCTTAAAAAAAAAAAAAAATTAAAAAAAAAAGAATAATTATGGGAAATTCTAAACTGGAACTTTATGAACAAATGCAAAAAATAAATATTTAAAACGAAAAACAGGATATAAAGTATTTGGAATAGAAACAGAAAATCCGCGGCTTTGTGCCAGCGCTCAATAAATGGCTCAAGATGCTGCCATGCTGGTTTCTTTTTTCTTTATTCTAAGGGATTTAAGTCAGAGCTTTATTTTGCATTGCTGAAGCATATGCAATGACCCTGCCTGATATTAGTGTATCTTTAGACATATCTTAATCTAACCTTTTTAAAGCTCTGTGGCTTTCAAACTCAAAACAGCATAAGGAATGAGCATTGTTGGGTAGCCCTGGGAGACTGGCCTGGTCCAGGGCAGAAGCCCTCTGGATACACAGCTGCTTATGCAGACACACCAGCTCACAGACCA
Organism: Acipenser ruthenus; assembly: GCF_902713425.1. Lineage (NCBI taxonomy): Eukaryota > Metazoa > Chordata > Actinopteri > Acipenseriformes > Acipenseridae > Acipenser > Acipenser ruthenus. The sequence goes on along the minus strand of NC_081201.1, from coordinate 38,649,050 downwards.
AAGTGGGGTAAACAACAACAACAACAACAAAAGGATCGAGATTAGGGAACCTTCCCAAATGTTCCATCTTTCTATATCGACCGGCGGCCTAGCACGAGGTGTCAGTTTCAGCCTCCAAAGAGAGCCCACGAATTCACAGCGGTCCCATTATGTGCTCTCTGCGCTCATTGTAAATTCTGTCAACGAAGTCAATCTTATTAACTTCCGCGCTGGTTCACACATGACATTTTCTTCAATTTTCTTGCCGACATCAAAAACATCAATTAGCAGCTCGAAAATAGGAACGAGCGAATGACAGAGCCCGATAACGTCAGCTATTTGAAGCCGAGGGTAAATCTATTCTCCGGTTTCTGAATGTGTTCATTACAATTGCGTTTTCAAAGAAGACCTCCAAATAGCAAAGACATTTAATTTATCATCTAGAAATGTCCAGAATTTAATCCTATGTCTATCTCTTGGTCTCAGAGTGTAACACGCAGTACTGTAGAGCGGGTTGTTTTTTTATTTTTTATTATTAATCAGAGCACAACTTTCACAGAATTTAAAACCAGGGCGACAAATCCAAATCTTCCCTATCACATAAAAACCTACAAGCCTGAAGTAAATTTGCCTAAAAGATAATTGTGTTGATTAGGGTTTGGGGGAAAAAGAACCAGGAGCTGCTGTTCAAGTCAGATTCCATTCAAGTAGGAATGCCTTCCGTAAATGGAGAAGAAATACAGTCAATACATTTCCAAGTCAGTACATTGCAGGCAGAAATGTTTTGTGCAACAGATAAAAGCCTCTTATGAGTGAAAATTTATCTAAAACAATGTTGAATTGTGTATATTGTTAGGATGCTAAAACTGGAGACTTTAAACAGGTATTCATTTAAAAAAAACAAAAAAAACAAGGCAGTCTCTCTCTCTGATAACAAATGAAAAAGAAAAACTGAACTGGTTACAAAATAACAAATTTTGTATGGTACATCAGTGTTGGCATCATGCAAGCCCCAAGATCTCATGTAGTAGCAAAGCACTACTCTGATATTTAATGAAAGCAATCATCTTACAAGCATAGGATTTTAAATACCGGTATTGACTTATTCCTCATTTACAGCTCGACAGCATCTACTTCTTTACTGGGAAACAGGATCTGGAACAAACGATCTGCCATGGTGAGCACACATGCTTATAAACCGGAGACGGTTTTCACAGAGCTAAATATGTAACCCAATAAAGCTGGCTTAATAACCCTTAAGTAAAAAGCAATGCTGATGCTGATATCCCTGCATTGTAAGGATGCTTCTCATGCTTGAGTTACATCTAGGAAGTGAATAAAAGCAACTTCAGTGGCTGCTCAACACAGTCTCTCGGACCCAGTACGAGCAGAAACAGAAGCTTACACTCCCATACAAGGATCACATTCCTTTGGACCATTGATTTCTTGATCTTTTGACATTAATTTAGTTGCTTTCTATTTCCTTCCCTGTCTTTTTTTTCAATGTCACAAAAAGACAGAAATGTCTGAACATGGTGGGGATATCTATTAGCTGTCAAGGCACTGTTTTCCTGGCATTCAAGAATATAGTACTTGCAAGAATGCCGAGAATTGGTAAAATGGAAATATCTCAATCTTTAATGGGCTAATCATATTTCTGAACCATTTATTTATTTTTTGTGATTAAAGAAAACTGTCGTATGTAGTAACTGCAGCATAATCATCAGATACTGTTGGTGGCAATTTAATGTCACTTCAAGATAGCACAATTACACTTGTGATCTAAATTGATGTTTATAATAGGAATGATTTATGTTAATCTGCATTTTATCTGAGTGCTGTTTTAATTGTATTTGAACCATCACTGTTTTAACGTATGCTCTTTTCACTAATCTGTTGGTGGCTTCTTGTATTTAATCTTGCACTATTAACAAACCTGTTCTAGTCTCGGTCAACAAGAAAGGCAAATAAATAATACTAATAATACTAATAACAATAATAATAATAATAATAATAACACACGTGCAGTACAGTTAGAGGGAAACTGCTTACGATTGTTAAAAAGATTTTAAAAAAAAAAAGAATTCCACAAAATTCTCAAAGAACATTTAGAGGATAAAAACATAAGATTGAGAAAAAATAAATGTTTTTCCCTATTTCCCAGCATTACAATTAAAAAAAAAAAAAAAAAGAAAAAACATTATTTTCAAAAAATAATGTTTCAGACTGTAAATTCTAAGAAACATGTTGCAAGTTGTAGATTTTACTGAAATAGTGCTTTAAAATAATTTAGGTGCAAGTATTATTATTATTATTATTATTATTATTAATAAAATTGGTTTTAAAAGCAATGCTGCTTTCAGTAAAATGAATAAGTGAATAAATAAATACATGGCTCAAGGTTTTTGCTTTAAAAGCATATCTGTGTAAATGCATAATGACAGGCACCCAAGCTCAGTGTTGTTGTACAGTTTCATTATACTGTCATTTGATAGGAGACAATATTTGGCTGAAATCTTCTCCCTTGTAAAATAATTATAGCTAATTGCCAAACCTGTGCTTCATTTCATTATTTTAAATACACATCTCAAATTAGAAAGATGTCATTTGTGCATTTTCACATGAAACAAGCTACACATACAGTACCACATCATTAAATATAGACCGATGCAACTTTCAAATGCATTTCAACTTTGCTTCACAAGCTATTTTACTTTTCAGATTGAACGTGCAGGAAAAATAAAGAAATAAACAGCTATGATGTATATAATTTGAGAAATGTCTAGACTATTATTGAATTAATATATACTGATATATTTACAGTATATTACAATGTTTCTACAAAATATACTTTACAAAACTGGATACTACAACATAAAAAAATGTGCTTGGGTCTGTATGGAAAACCACGTACAGTACATGATTGATTTATTTTTTACATGAAGACCTGTTACGGTAAGACGACTAACTTTTTTTTTTTTTTTTTTTTTTTTTTTTAATATACAAGTTCTAAAAGCCCCATATTTAAGGTGTATAGATTTCAATTGGTCAATAAAAGCACAGATTTTTTTGCTCACAAGATAGCAGCAGTGACCGCAGGCTGCTGACAGGAGGCAAGCTTGTGGTCGTGATTTCACTGCCACACACTGTCCTTGAAAACAATGCTGCACACAGGTCCATTAGGCACAGCTCAGAAGCGCTTGATCGATCATTTACAAAGATAACTTAAAGTGTCTCCTCCTCTAGTCCTGCCTTCAAATTACACTCACAAAAAAAAACACACACACACACACAACCACTAAAAAGCCACCAATACTTACTTTCAGCAGAGAAAATTGCGTGCGTGTTTAAACGAGTATTAAAGTCAAGGCTTATCTATTAGCAATCTTTGATTTAATCAATTTCAATTAGTTTCCGCTTTAAAAAACACTTCAAAAACGCTTTGCAGTTAATAACTTGCACTGAGCATATTTAGTGTAGAGTTTTAAATTATAAAAATGATTTCTCTTTACTTGACTGATGAAGTACATTGCTAGCCCCGAGGGAGGATGCTTATACAAAAGGTATACAAAGCTGGTCAGGTTTATCTATGCACCCACATAGATACAGTACATAAATGTGACAGTCTTGCTTCAGATGTGTGATGTGTATTCTACATATTTGGAGACAATTCATCCTGTCACTCATGTGTGCTAAACTGTAGCTTTAACTAACCACACACCACTTAATAAAAAGTCATTTTAAAAAGTAGCTGAAAAATATTTTCAGATTCCCTATAAAATCACTGTTACAAATACGTAGTCATGTTTTCGAAACTATACTAACACAAATGATTTTTAGTCAAGTTAAGTTCACAGTGTCACTTTATTGCTTACTGTTCGTATCTACCTTTCCAATTACAGTCAGTTTGGGATTTACAAAGTCTTTCATGTCCTGTGTTAGTAGATAAGTCACTCTGCACCATGAAAGAGTGTTTTTAATGAGCTGTGCCAGGGTTAATTGGTTAGCTACAATGTTGTCACGTGTTTTAATGTGAAATTAAGCCATTTCCTGGAGTTTCAGAGACTTATTTAAATGAGAAAACTTCAGCCAATGTTATTTCCAACCTGCACTATAATATACTTTATACAGGGAGACAAACAGACAGACACACAGGGATATATACATCAATCATCCATCTACATACCTCATAGTCAGTAGTTAATTATGCACCTAATATATTCTAATGCAGAACAGAACAATTATAAAAATACAAAGGGATTTAATATAAATTTAATTTAAAGAAGAAAAACAACAAAAAAAATGGTTTGAAGGATGTCTAGATTTGTATTACTACCCTAGGCCTATACAGTTACATACAGTAGCACGCCTCTAACACACGCTCACAGCTCTGAATTAGGAAAGAAAGGCTGCTGTTGTGAGTTGGGAAGTGCTATCTGCATCCATCAAAACTGACAAATGGCTTTAAAAAGCACTCCTTAAATATGTTCTACTTAAAAGAACAAGTTGTCCAACAACAAACAGTTTCAACACTCTCATATAATAAAGAACTTCATCAAGGGAATTTGGCCACACAGCGGGACCTTAAAATTAACACTACTAAATGCATTAAGTTACACTTAAGGGATCCTGACAGTCTAATTATATCATTTGCCACTGAACTGTGTTATACTAATTCAATTTATCTTCATTCCCAGCCACTGGAGACTGATGGATAGTTACCATTAGGAGTGACAAAGTACTCCACGGAAGAAGAGTGCAGGACAATGCAATATTATAAATAGGGCTGTTTAGAAAACTGCTAATGCTAAGCTGCTGAACATGGCTTTCTACAGCATGTGCACACCATTGCCTTTGCTAAGCGGAGGCCATACATAACTAAAAAGTTTGATTGTTAAAGATCAGCTAGGTCAATGCCAGAGCTGTCTGTAAGCAAAATAAGCTGACTGCAGCATTATCCATCCGGCTGAGCACTTCAGCTCACACTGACTCCCTTGTCTTTGCCGTGCTACGGATCCTCACAGTTTCAATAGAGCAAATGAACAGGTATAACACAGTAAACTGTACAGCCTTTTCGAAAGTGGGATCCCATCACGGCAATATTTAAAATTGACATTTTACCTGCTAGTTCTTAATAAAGCATTAGAATTGCATTGTGGCCCCCATATATCGTTGTAAACTAAGCACTGTAATCTAAGAATTTAAGATCTTCTTGTATCTCAGAACCGTTTGAAATATTTCCTCTTGACTGGAATAAAGACATATTCCCCGTAAGCTATTTTATCAGGTCATTCTCCTGGGCCATCAAATAAAAGGACCATGTTATGCCCACACAGTAGAACAGAAGCTGTTACTGTGCAAATTCTCAGAATTCTGCTCCACAGCGACACCTACTAAAAAAATGAATTGTCTTGAATTGAAGCCCCGCTCCTTCAATACAGAAAAGGAACAGGAATGATACATGATATCAACATGGCAAACCTTTTGAATGACAGAAAACATCTATTTATTTACAATATAGAGTATAGAAGTAGAAATATACAGCACAAGAACAGCACAAAAATGTTACTGCGTGTTAGCAGTAAAACAATTGTGTATGTTGCTATGTGTGTGGCAGCAGTGTGGAGTAGTGGTTAGGGCTCTGGACTTGACCGGAGGGTCGTGGGTTCAATCCCTGGTGGAGGACACTGCTGCTGTACCCTTGAGCAAGGTACTTTACCTAGATTGCTCCAGTAAAAACCCAACTGTATAAATGGGTAATTGTATGTAAAAAAGAATGTGTAAAAAAAAGAATGTAATTGTATGTAAAAATAATGTGATATCTTGTAACAATTGTAAGTCTGCTAAGAAATAATAAATAATAATAATAATAATAATAATAATAATAATAATACAGAACAGAAAATAATGGCATTTTGTTCTCCAAATCTGACGATTGCCAAAGCTCAGAGTGCAAGGAGACTGATAGAACTAAAGAAACCGACAGACGTTTCAACAAAAAGTGTCTTTTTCTTTGATGAATTTATTTAAGTTTTCTTATTTGGTGCCTTGAAAACTCTTTGGTTTGGTGAAAGCATTCAGTCACAGAGGAGCGATTTTAGTCATTTCTTTTTGTCATTGGATCAGGTCATTTTGGAATGGCTGGCTGGCTGGCTGGCTCCTATACAGATCTGTATGTGAAAAGCCCTCCTCTGATGACAGCCATTGGGTCTCACCTTGGATGAGAGCCTTGGCTCAGAATGATGTCTTTATCTATACAAACTATTCACAATGTGCTGTAGATGTTAAAATGTGAATGACACTTGATTTTCCACATACAGCAATACATTTAAATAAAATATTTAGCTTTAACAGGAATAAAAATGTATTTTGAGGTCTTGTGTCTCTCTGTTAATTAGTTTGCTGTGGATGCAATAGATTTCAAGGCCTCTGTGGACCACTTACAATGTATGTAAAAATGTTCATATACTAAAGGCTGTGTGCACATTTAAGTCAACATGTTGATGTAAAACCAGAGAAAGTACACAGAAAAATAAACATATATCTGTTCCTATGCACGTATAAAAAGAACTGACGCTATCATAAAAAAAATGTGTAACAGAGAATTATAACTTAAAGCAACATGCTGACACTTGTTAGGCCTTGCTACTGCACAAGAGGTAAAAGGCGTCGGCTTTGCAGGCTTAATCTCCAAAATCCTGGGAGGGTATGGCATGCTCAGACCCAAAACGCTCCCTCAACTCACAGCAGCCTGTACTAAAGAGAATGACAAAGACAAATCATTACAAGCTCTGCCTGCTTGGGAGTTAAATCAACCACTTCAGCCCAGCCAGTCTCACTCACCCACAGCATTGCACAAGCATGCAAGAAAACCACACGACCTGCCCTGCTGCACTTTCTTTAGCAGCACTCCACTTGATCATGCCCAAAGGGTACAATTAAGTTCAATTACTCCCAACTAGCTGGCCACGTTGTGGGAGGGGCTGGGGCAGAAATCCATCAGTCAGCTCCTATACTTGTCCAGACTACACCCTCCTTCTCCTCCTCTCCCAGAGAACTGGTTACTGTCAATGCAAACAGCTGGGCATGTCTGCCCAATTAACAGAAACATGTTGTCAATTAAAAAAAAAAAAAAAGAGGAAAAAACAGACCAAAGTACTTAACCACCATGCTGTTAAACTGAAACATCAAAATGCGTAAATCACCCTCAGCACACATTGCTTGGGTGCCTGTTTACATACAGCAGCACTGCAAACTTGAAAACTGTCAAGCCCCTAATGAACAAGAACATATTTTATGATGGCAAAGAGGTTAAATCGCAATCTTGTAAAATTTATGCAGGTTTCTAGCTTCAGTATAGGCGGTTTTCAGATACGTATCTCTCTGCTTTGTTCATGTTGAACTTAGATATCTTTCAAAAGACAAGGCTTCTTTCAGTGAGGAAATTCACATCCTTAATAGGTTTCAAAACAGGAAGCTTTACCAAAAAAATAAAGAAATCCAAAACTAACCCAATGTTGCAGCACCCTTTTCATGAAGAAAAAAAAGAGGCCTAGAGCAGGAATTTGTAAGAGAAATTCAGCATGTATTTAAATTGTGATTCTTTGCCAGTTTTTTTATGCCTCAGGTGTTTTTTCTTAATGAATTCCAGTACACACAAAAAAGCCACTGTGTAAGAGTGAATCCATCAGTAGGAGTGCTCCTAAGTATGCAAGACTGAATTGGACAATGCTGCTGAGTATGTAAGACGAATTGGACAATGCTGTTGAGTATCCAAGACTGAATTGGACAGTGCTGCTGAGTATCCAAGACTGAATTGGACAGTGCTGCTGAGTATGCAAGACTGAATTGGACAGTGCTGTAGGAGTGCTCCCGAGTATGCAAGACTGAATTGGACAGTGCTGTAGGAGTGCTCCCGAGTATGCAAGACTGAATTGGACAATGCTGTAGGAGTGCTCCCGAGTATGCAAGACTGAATTGGACAATGCTGTAGGAGTGCTCCCGAGTATGCAAGACTGAATTGGACAGTGCTGCTGAGTATGCAATACTGAATTGGACAGTGCTGTTGAGTATGCAAGACTGAATTGGACAGTGCTGTAGGAGTGCTGCTTGGTTAAATATTCTGATAAACAAACTAAATAGCTGCCATGCTGCTGCCAATGCAAGCTAATATCAAATAATAAAAAGCAGCAGTCCTGGATATAGCTGCAACCGTGCGGTCCTCCCAGCCCATCAGACTCACCTCTTTGTATTGAACAGGCCCTGGATAAACTGGAGACGTCATGAAGAAGTACTACAGTAGATTTAGATTGGGAACATACTGTATAATTAAAAAAAAAAAAAACACAGTACATTTGCAGAGATGTTTCTCAATTGATTTTCTCAATGATATAGGCACTTTACATGGATAACTGCCTAACTAACTTCACTGGAATTCTTCCTTTGAACTTTTATCTCAGTGGCGTTGACATACAGATGACAAAATATTAAAAAAAACAAAAAAACAAACAAACAGAAAGGAATGTTTAAGAGTTGCACTTATTGATTTCACTGTGGTGCACCAGGAAGAGTAAAGAAACAGTTCAAAGCTGTAAGGACTTTGTTTGATCAGCATTTTCTCATAAAAGTTAAAAAGTTCCTTCTGCCGCTATACACCAATTCCCATATTACCCTGATCCGGGGCTAACCTCTTTTGTAACTGTCTTTAAAACAAAGAAAGAAAAAAGCCAAAGAAAACTGTCAAACTGTCATGTCATTATACTCATCCTGCACTGAAGTGAATCAAGGGTTTTTAAAATAGAAAAACAAATCGAGCAAACTAATTATCCAGCTTGAAGCACAGCATTTTCAAAGCTACTGTACAATATTTTATTGTACTGCAGCTATCAAAATGCATGATAGGAAATACCTCTGTGCAGTTCAAAATGATGGAGCAGCAAAGCTTTTTGCAGCCTCAAGAAGATTTCAGACCTGCTGCAAAGGCTTTCTCCTTTGCAACTGAGCCCTGATGCGAAGCAGCTGTGCTATAATTGAACCTTGCTCAGTTGCATAACTAAGAGGCATTATATTCAATGCTCCAATGCTCCATACTCCCCACAGGGTTACAATGGCAACCTTCCAAATCATTACATACTGAGGAATTACATTAGACTAAAGCTTGCTTGTTTTGTATTAGTTAGTACAACTCCAAGCACAGTTAAAACAGGAGATAAGAGTTACTCAAGTGTGACCACCCTCTCTGACCCCTGGGCACTATTACAAGGCCTGTTAAATGAATTTATCTTCCCCACCCTACCCCCGCCTCCTGTCAATCACTCAGTATGCTTTGCAAGGTCTGTTGAGGAGAAGAAATGTACACAGAGCCCCTGTCATGACTGTGAAATGACTGACATTTTGATTCATGCATGGCTCAATGCTAATAAACCTGCAGCTACAGCAATCACTGCGGTTTGAACACAAGATGGAGACAGGTACAGTCCAATGTTCCAGTACAACGTCCAGCTTGAAAAATAAATGTAAAATGGAGAAAAACATATTGTTAGAATCTCTCTGTGCTGAGCACAGCACAAGATTTATTTGTATGTAACTATATATATAATTCTACATTCAAATTGAATTTGCATTTTAATGCCATTTAAAGCTACATACATTTTTGCACTGTAATTGCACTTTGAAAAATAAGTACATACAAGAAAACCCAACCTGTCTGAATTACTTCCAAGGTAAATGTCAATGAATCTAGTATACAGGACATAGTACTATATAGACGGGTCCCAAAGCACACTACCCATGGGGCATGGAACATGCCAATACACTGCACAGCATTTCCCATTTGAAATGTACCCTAAACAGATGAATGTTTCATCTTAGGGCAGAAATAACCCTACAGTACATAGCCAGATTGTTTTTTTCGTAGACTGGGTGTGTGACCATACAACCACACTGATACACTGTACATGAAAACAAGTTTAGCATTATAAAGCCTATGCCCCTTTGAAACCCAGTGAAACTATACATGGTCTTCTTGGCACTGTCTTGTACATGGTTCACGCTTCCCTTCCAAGTTCCCAGCTGACAGGTTCTGTCCTCCGCTGTGCTATAAACAAGCAGCCCCCTCACCTGTCACTTCAGCTTGTTGTAAATGTAGCCTGATCTGACAAGGGCTGGTACTGATGACACGTAAAAATGGATGTCTGCTGACTGAAGGCCCCCTTACTCACCTTTGACCCCAATCCTGTATCATGTTAAGCCCCAAACATTATCTCCCTGCCAACTTTGTTATCCTAAGAGAGGGTAAGAGTGAGGCACAGGCCTGGCCACACGCTTGAGTGAAAAGCATATCACTCTGAAGAGACAGGAGATCGGCAACAGACTGCTCACACAATCTATTTCCTGTTTTTGCTGTATCCTATTAAGATCACGTTTCCTTTAGACCAAAGGCATTAGCTCTGACCCACATTGAAAACATTTCTCCATCATCCTTCTTTTTTTGGCTCTCTTTTTTTTGGATACTGCGGCTGTGTTAGTGCGGTTGCAATACACACACACACAGTTAGTGAGTATTAACTAACCAAACTGAATTAATAACCGCACTCAATGATTGCTCTGAAAAGGATTAACTAGTGTGGTTGTCGCTGCCCTTTGTAACCGAACTGTGTGTGTATACAAAGAGCAAAAGGTGAACTCACAACCGCATTTAGCCCGTGTGCGTACGTACCCTTAGTCTCTCTTTATAATTCTTTTCGGTCTTAACCCACACCCTATCCTAGATTAATGCTGACATGCCATACAGGCCACAGTATAGGTCTATCTGTAATAGGTGGTAAAGCTTGGGGTGTTCTGTAACAATATTGTATTAGATTTTTTTTATTTTAAAATTGTTAAAGAATGTACCATATTAAATCGATGCACTCAACATTCAGCATATGAATGACATCTGCAGTCTGCCAGTATAAAATAACACCAAAATGGCAGGTTTGACCTCCATTAATTTGAGTTGACTCTTTCACATCTGAAAGCAATACCAAAAAAAAAAAAAAGAGACCAGTGTGAAACTATTCAGAAATCAGACACCAAGTGTTCCCGAATAATCCTCCAGCATTTTCTGTTACAGTAGAAAAGCGGAATTGTACGGAAAAAAACGGAATTCAGTGTAGCTGGCCCAGCCGGCAAACCCAGCCAATACTCTCACATTCAGAAGGTGTTAACCCTTACTGTCATTCAGGACTGGCCTACAAAACCGCTTTACAACTTACTAAACACCTCTACCACAACTGAAAACCTACAATAGGCCACCAAAATGCTTTAAATGCAATAAAAAAGTAAAGCTGAACTAAAAGACAATTACAGTATCACATTAAAAATGATGCATCATATCACAGGTATTTATGCAAAGGTTGAAGCGATGACTCATATCACCGGTATGCCAAGACGTTATCTTATCAGGGATAATGCCCTATAACCAGCAATGCAGGTAAAAGGATCTGGGTGAAACCCTGCTATCTCTGTGCCACTGTGAGGCTCACAGGCTGCTTGTCACTCACCACTAAACTTTCCCAAGCCACTACGTTACACAGTTCCAACTGGATGCCGGATATCATCTTACTGAGCGATTCTTTCGCCACATGACCTTCAACCCCCCCGCCCAGCCCCGCCCCCTTTGGGCTTGGCACTAATTGGTAAATCTGCTGAACCACAGCCTGCCCAACAATGAGACACCTGGAGCTCTGTCAAAACGAGTTCTCTGTGAAAACTGCTGAAGCAATAAGAATTCAGTACAACTGCACTCAGTTCCGCCACACAAATAAACAGGAAATGCAAACAGTTTTAAAAGGGAATCCTGGCTTGTCTGACAGCGTGTGTCAATCACTTGAACTACTGAAACAGCAACCCCCCCCCCCAAACTATGTACTTCCTAAAAGTATAAATCCATTGATAAAAATGAGTTTTACCCATACATGCTTGTTCCTCTGCCATTTCTGCAGAGCAATCTTTTTGTTTGAACTTCCGAAGGATGTCACGTGTTCTTTATCTTCTGACCTTCAGAACCCTGACTTGACACTTCACAAACGAATGGGATGCATTTTTCCCCCCTCACATGTTACTAGACAGCTATATTGTGGATACTTTTTTTGTTTTTGTTAGTATTCAAAGCCGCAAAACAGAAACAAGTCTATTAAATACCTCATGCAATGCAACACATTCTAGTGACAAAACAGGATCTCAATAAACAGATATAGGAAATATGTCACCATGGCAATAAAGTTTCAACCAAGTAGCATGTTCTAACTCAGCAGCTTTCACTTTAGTGATCCCATAATGCTTTCTAAAAAGCAAACTGGACTACTTTCTATAAACTTTTTTTCAGAATATGTACAGTAGTAACTCGACAGTACTTGCACACTTAAGTTGTACCTTCTGTCCTTTGCTGTCTTCCACAATGAAATTCTTATGGGCACATTCTTCTGGGGTTTTTGTGTATAGGCATTTTTTTTTACATTTCGCCACAATTTGCAATTCTGTTTTAAATTCTCTGTATCTTAACTGTAGTACAGCTTTAAATCCCGTGAACATGCCTCCATTCCTAATCTCGTTTTAAATCTCGCAAGTCTCCAATGGAAATGTAGGCATGTGCTGCCACTCAGTTGTTGGGGCGGGTTTAAAGTATTCAGAACGAATCAATGATAAATACAAGTCAGGAAGGAGGGACATTGCTCAGCTGCACGGATAATGAGCAGGACTTTTTTTTTTTTTTTTAAATGGGAAAGGGGTGGTCATCGTGAATTGAGTAATCATTTCCAGTGTTTTTCCTGTGCTTTCCGGTGTTTATTGGCTATACACCGATTTCATTTTTGTTTTTTTGTAAAAATCGGGGGGGGGGGGGGGGGGGGGGGTTTATCAGTTAAAACCAAAAATCAGAAGCCCTAGCTATACTGTATATTATGATATTTTTCTGCTTGCATGATTCACTGGTCAGCCATCACCACTACTGTATGTAAACCTTAAAGCTTTTCTGACAAAACTATATTTATTTACAGCACAGGAGATATGCTCACTAAGCAGGGCTTGCAATAGTTCCAGAAGCAAAACTGAATATAAACCCATTCAATTGAGAAGTCAGGAATCACATACACTTTCACTTTATATTTCATATACTCATTTCATAAAAGCTGTTATTGTTTAATTGTAATATTATTAGACAACAAAAAATATAAAACATTTGTGTAATGTCACAACTAAAGTTTCTAGTACTCCTGTATACTGTATGTTGATTGAGTGTTTAAAGTTATGGACTGAACAAAATGCTCCAGCCCTTATACAAGAACAGGTGCCAACTTCTTCTGAGAACTCAGCCCTAGGCTGTGTCCCTGTAAAATATAAACTTTGAGCCAAGATATCAAACACGAAGACTGAAACATCAGAGTTATTGTTTAATGTCAGAGCAAGTTCATCTCGAAGATAGAATACTGTATCTTGACAAGACAAACCACTGCAACTGGCTAAACTGAGTTTTTATTTAATAGATTCAATATATATATAATCCAGCCAGATAATAAAATGTACATATATTCATGTATATGTTTCAGACAATACTTCGCCCCAAATTAGCGACAAGATCAACAGCCGATATCAAACCCACCAACTGACTTCCAAATGTTTGTTACGCTGCCAAGGGACTAAACTGAGAAACTACATTATTAAAATGATACTGTCCATTAATTACATGCAACTAACCTCTCAATAATGCACTCTACATATAGCTGGTGATATTGGCTTTGTATCCTCAGGATGCATGTCTTTTATTTTACAGCTGTTTACACTACACAACAGTATATTTGTCCTAAAGCTAAAGTAGTCAGACTTTAAGGAAGCTCAAGAGTCCATGACTATATGGCAGAGCCATATAAACAGACACTGCCACACCCACAATTTCCATCTGAGCCTAGCAAAGTCAAGTCTTAGCAGCAAAAGCTTGCCAAGTGCACGTAACTTTAATGTAAAAGGCATCTCACATTCGTTGTCTATGTGTGAAACACATGTGTAACATGTCCTTCAAAAGGAGGAGGCAAAAGCTTAAGAATAAAAGTACATTCACATCTAGAAACATGTCAGTTAAGGCTTCAATATATAATATTTAATGTTCATTTCATATTTTATATTTAAATGTTAGGAATATTAACTGGCAGGTTAAACTACTTATTCCATTTTTTTAAATATAGAAACTGTATTTAATAAATATAATACATTTATACAGCAGTTTACAATGCAGATATATAAAAAAAATGGAAAAACACATTTCATTTTAAAACCAGCTACAAGATACTTTGAATTGAATTCTCACCAACTGAAATTGGTGAAGACTCAGATCTCCCTGTCCTGGGAATTCCAAGCAGAAGGGGCCCTGAAATGCAAAGTATGTCCCGAGTCACTTCATTGTAAACGTACATTATCCACCAAGGATATGTAAGCAAAATATGTATAGCAAAATTTAACAGCCTTATTTTATTTTTGGTATTCTAGGCCTCCTATGAGCATATGTACCATGAAATAAACACATACATCTTGTATACAGGGTGATTCAGAATTCACTTGGCTTTACCAGTGCATGGATAAAGAAGGTAGCAATGGAAGAACAGGATGACAAATCATAGAGAGCGCAGTTGAGCGCTGTTGTGGTAACACTGAACACACATTGACATGCTGTGACAGAGCCCCCCTATGATGCACTATCTAAAACATATTCTTACCCATGGTCTACTGTTGATATGCACATTTCCAGTGCATACAATACTTTTCCTGCAACATATCCATGAAATGGCAGAGTCATGTTACTTTTGAAATGCATTATATATATATATATATATATATATATATATATATATATATATATATATATATATATATATATATATATATATAATTAATACAGTATATTTTCCATAAACAAATACATGTTAACACATTTAGAACTGTCAATTTAGCTCTGCAAGTAGAAGTACAGTAGTGAAAATGAGTCTACTGTCATGGCAGCAGATTCCAATGTGATGAGGAAAGCAGGATCAGTAAACAATGCATATTGCATTTACTGGTAACAGTTATCGGTAGCATTATCAGTATGTCCTGACCTTGCACACATACAGCATGCACACAACTGCCACTTACACAAACTATGAGAAACATGAAACATAACTAACGAAGTCTGTCATACATACAGTTTTATATATATATATACACAATAAAGCAATCCCACACATGCCTTCATTGTCTTAAAATATTAACACGCCAAAAAAAAAAAGAACCAAAGTCCAGCCTGTCTAATTAAACTGCAGTAAATCATCACACTGGTAAATGCTGTAACTGAAACACAGTGAACACCAGGATATCGGCAGTGAGTCACACAGAAGGTGGTAGAAGACGCATGCTGGACTAAATTTCTGGTTGGCTGTCAGTAAAGTGCAACAGTTTTTGTTTTTCTTTAAGTTCAAGAGGTCATGTACTGCACTACTAACAGTTGGTTTAGTGCTGCGTGGGGAGCCTGGACTGAGGCACCCGTTAATGTTCAAAATCACACAAGAGAGTTCACTACCTCAGTGCTATTGTCATAATGTGCTGGTGTTCTATTCTTAGCATCATACGAACAATGCTTTTCGACAGAAGAAATACATTACAAGGTAGTTTACATCACACTTCTCTAAACTATTTGAAGGTTTCTTTCTTAATAAAAGTACAGTGTAAAGTGATGGCAAACCTGATTGATGTGCACATGAAGAGCTTAGTTCATGTGTGCGACTGCGTGTTCTGTTTTGACACTATTACACTACATGTGTGGCAATGGAAGATACCATCTTTGCAGCACGTACAAGACAAACATTTCTTTTTTTTTTTTTTTCTTTCTGCCACAAGACAAGCTTGCTTGGTAATAGCCACATTACACAAGGACCTTTAAACCACCTGATTACCTTTAAGGTCTCAAAGGTCTCCCTGCATACTGCCGGTCACACTGTTACTTACGCTGGCCTAATTATCATTTTCCTGCAAAGCACAACGCTGCATTTCACTATCAATTTGGAAGCTCAGTTGGGGTTTGGTTGAACTGGGCAGGAAACAGTTAACATTCCAATCTCCCCTGCTGCCCCTGAAAACAATGGAGACATTGTCCAGCGAACACGACTCCCAGGGAATGACACTTCTTGTTTATGCCCCAGTTCCCAGCCTGTCAATGTTAACGACTATCGTTAAAACCTGAGCCACTCCAACGCAGGCTGAGGTGCTCTGGAAAAGCTATACAATTTTAAGGTCCTGGTATCTGTTTCTAGATTTAAAATCCAACACAGCAGCAGCAGCCAGCAGCCAGCGCAGGGAAAGGGTCCTGCAACAATGTTTTACAGATGTGCAGTAACACCCCCACCCTTCTCTCATTTCATTTTCATCCACTACATTTCTTCTTAAAGTGTGTTTAACCATAACTATTATAATCTTATCTCTTATTTGCTTTATTAACATAAAATAGTCCCCCTTTTATGATTGTGAACATTTCTAGACTATTTATTATTTGTTGGTTATTTATTTGAATGTTTATTGAGGATATTAAAAAAAACCCCGGTATCTGTGCTGCAGGTCTGACTGCAGCTACACTGGAGCGCTGAAGCGAGACTGATCGACAACACATTACGTTATCAGGCAGGAAGGAGGCAGCAGCAACACTCAATCCAGCCTGCAGTGTACTTACAACACAAAATATCTTCAACAATAAAAAAAAAAAAATTAAAAAAGTGGTAACACTGCTAGTTCTAATGAAGCAAAACACTGGGATTTTAAAAACGTGGGACTGGAATGTTTTTAACACGTACAGGCACAAGCATTCACCTTTCCAAAACTTGTCATTTGTTAGAACATGTCAAACCTGTTTACACCTCTACGGTTTAAAATATAAACAGCTAACCTCCTGCATGAAGTGCTATTCTCCATTAGCAGTAAGTGCCGTGGATATGTCACACTCTATCTTAATGCTCTGGAACGCACCCCACCACATTGACTGTTGAATAGCGGGAGCCATGCTGTCATGCTGGTTCATATCAAAACCTATCATTCTCTTCACGGAGGTCTTCTGCTATAAAGAGTGCATCTAAATTCCAGCACAGTGTTCCACGGATGTTCCATATCAGAACTAGAACTCTTTCCACATATCTGTCACCAGTAAGAACATAAGAAAGTTTACAAACGAAAGGAGGCCATTCAGCCCATCTTGCTCGTTTGGGTTCCAGTCGACCATACACTATTTAAACATTTTGAAAAAGATACATGATGTGGTTTAATTTGCAATGTGATCTTAGTGTGGCACACTGTTACAGCAGGTTCGAGATTAACAGAATGCATTCATGCATCACTAGGTAAATGTATAGTAAATAGATTCAAAAGGGGTTGCTACAAACTAAATTCAAAGGTTTCTACTAACCAGACTTACGAGTACAATAATAGTTTTTATTGTGGGAAAACCTAGATTGTGTGCTTTTAATTATGAACTATGCAACACACACTTTTTTTTTTTTTCGGCTTTACATGTGTTTCCAATAATTGCAGTTTCACAATACGTTTGGCCCTTTATTACTTGTAAATACTACAAAAAGCACCTTTCATGAAAGTAACTTAACTGCGACTACAGTAAACTTCGAGTCATTAAAAAGGCTTTTAAAAGGTTCCTTCGTCCTTGTCCATGCCTCTCACTAATCCAGTTATAACCCTCTTACTCATTTAGCAGCACTTGAACTTGGGAATGCTTCACATCACCTCTGATACCAGCTGTCCCTTATCACTCCACTTCAGATTCACTTTCTCACTAACTCTAGGGGTCAAAGGGGGTTTCATCCAAATAAAGAGGGGATGGGGACGGGACATAAATACACACACAGGCTTTCATATGCAATTAAAACAAGTTTAAAAATACCACCTTTGCTATAGCGAGAGTAATGCTTTACTACCACACCAATTACAAGTGCAGACTTGTATAACAAGATAAGGAGACATACAGTATTTGATTTCCATAACAAAAATATACTACATCACTCACACAAAATCTAGGCAGGCAAAGCAGAAAATGGAAACAGTACTATAAACACAAAACCAACAGTAGGAGGAATAGTAATGGTATACCTGCCACATAACACAATATCTGAACAGATGCTACAGACAACCTACAGAGGCTCTGCAGAGTCAATGCCCAGGGGGCGTAAAGCTGTCGTTGAGACAAATGTGTGTGTGGTGGGGGGGGGGGGGGGGGGCGGGGGGGGGTTGACTCGGGCAGGGAAGAAATTACAGACATTATTAACATTAGGTAGATAGATTGCGTTTACAATTCGGCACACTTAATTACAAAATTCAAAAGGTAGAGCACAGCACACAGTCACGCTAAATAATCAAGAAGTGCAGTTAACACATTTATTGACTTGTGAAATACAATTCAAAGTTGCTGCAGCATGTCCACTGTTTTGTCATGGAAATATTTTCACAAAATAAAACATTAAAATGTAAAGCTACGGTGAAATTCTCGGTCCACTAAAATAAATGGCTTTACATAACCTACAGTACGTAATTGGAGTGTCCAGTGTGAAAACACAACACAAAATAATAAATTAATACCCAAAGTAGCACTATAGCATTAAAAGGTTCAATAAAAAAAAGAAAAAAATCTAAAATATGGATTGTAGCGTAACAGGAAAGAGTAATCAAATCAGACTACGGAGTCTGTATCATCCGATCTGATCATCTGCATTATCTGCACATGATTATTAAAAACCAGAAGTGGTGAAATGGTGAAAATTTTACTTTCAGCTAAAAGTTGGGGTGTGTGTTTGTGTGGGGGGAGGAGGGGGTTCAAACAGGGGCGTTGACTCTACAGAATCCGGTACTTATATTATTATACATGCTGAGGCTCAGAATAAATAAATGAGGGTTGCAGAGTCTATTAACCTGTCGTTAAAATAACAAATTACTACTGTAAACAGGAAATGAGCAATTTTTATAATATAAAAAGAGACCTTAACACTGTATGACCCTCATTATTGTTACCACATTCAGATATAAATAATACTGTATTATAATTTTTGAACCATATTTGTATTTCCTATTGAGATTATTTTCAGCCACATTGCGTTCAGCAGGAAACAGATCATTATTTTACTTTGTAACTGTTACACTCAGAAGACATTTAGAGTCTGCATGTTTTATTAAATAATAATGCATTGAGTTAATGGGCTTGATGAAGTGAAACTATTTACTGTGCTATTCAGGAAACAATGACCAATTTAAAATAAGGGACAACAAAACTAAAACTGCTTTAAAAACTATAAAAACATTGCCTTTATATTTTTGGTACAAAGTACAGAAGAAGTTTTAGAAACGTTTCTGCATAATCAAAAGACAAGCAGGACAGCTACTCCCAGGTATCTGAGATAATCTGTGCTTTAAGCATGTAGTACGAATCAGTGACATTTCAGGGATCTGATTTATGTGCAGGCAGTAAAACATTCTAATTGGGCTCCACTGCTGCTCTATACAACCTCTGTGCTAATCTCGCCCCTGCTTTCCGCAGATCTCCACTGACCCTGCTTATTAGGGTGTTAACAATACGATTACAGGCAGCAAATACAAGCACATCTGTCTACATGCAGGGAAACATGAACCAGAAACTGTGTCTTGCACCCAACTTTTCAGATTCACACGTCCTTAACATCCACCGACGAGAGGGAAAAGGCTAAGAAAGCACGCAAGACTGGCATTAGGACTTGACATCTCGCCAGAACAGGATTACACTGAGCGTCTCCTTTCAGCGCCACGAGGCACCTTGCTAGGCATTAGTTTTAAACACTGGCAGCTAAAGCTGAGCCGAACCCACTATGTTAAACAGGAAATAAACATTCCAGAAAGTCCCATATTTCATCACCATAATGAGCGTGGGCTACCAAGTTTGACATCTAATTACCTGGCTCACTTGGTAGAAAGCCTGCCTTATTTGGGCAGGCTCAGTGTGTGTGCCGTGCACAGGACAAATGAGGAAGACTGAATAGGATTCAAAAAGGAAGATTCTTGTTCTACCAGGATTAAAAGCACTGTGCTTCTGCAAGACCACTGGATAACTGGGATCTAATTTTCATACTAAACCCAGTACAGAAAGATTCTGAAATTACTACTGTACAGTTTTAACCCTTTTTGGTCCTAATTGGGATACAGCTAGACAGGAGCTGCATGATGCCCAGCTGCAGGACTGCCCAGTCCCTGACCACATTCCGGCGCCTCCTTAAGACTCACCTCTTCAAACAGCACCTGTAGAACTCCTCTGTTTGTATCCTGGGATACTATCACCCTTCATGTAAATGTGCTTTATTTTGCTCTTATCAGCCCCTATTTTACTGCATTTAATCCTGTACTTCAGAATACTGTAATCTGCCAAGTTTTTAACCTGTAGTACTTTGTATTTAATCACATCCTGATGTAACTATCATTATTTAATCATATCCTGATGTAACTATCACTATTATCTGCTGTATTATTGAATTGTTGTTTGTCAAACTTGTACTTTGCTTGAACAAAAGTTATTGTATTTCTTGCTCTTATTGTATTACTTGTATTGTAACGCTTGAAATGTTTTTGCTTACACGATTGTAAGTCGCCCTGGATAAGGGCGTCTGCTAAGAAATAAATAATAATAATAATAATGATGCAGCTTTAAGAAACGTGTTAAAAATGACGGCTTTGGAGGGCGCTACAAAAGATGACATTTTCATGTTCTAAAGTTTTATTAAGGGGCTACTTTTGTTTTTTTGGATCTCGCTGTTGTCCTAGAGGGAGAAGGGTTTTAAATGTTCTGTATTGAATAACACCTAGCATTAATATTAAACAGAAAGAAAAGCTGAAAGTGAGGGGCTGGCACGAGTTACTTACAACGATGTGTGCTGGGGATGGGGACCTGGCATCCTTAAGAGCTTGCCTACTTTGTAGGCTTCCTGCTTGAACATCAAGTAAGGGCCATTTCATCTGGAGGTACTGAATGGTGAAAAAGGGACGAAAATGGGAAAAAAGAAAAAAAAACACAAGTTAATGCAGAAACAAAAAAATAAACAAAACAAAAAAAATGATCACATGACAAAAAAACTTAAACCAAACATAGAAATCAATGATACTATGTATGAAGCGGGGGATTGAGAACATAAACATGGTCTGAAAACTTTTAAAATGCTGCTCAAAGCCAGTGACAAGGAGGCTTCTGTTTCAAACCACACTGTAGAGAAAACACACTCTGGCAACCGTGTTCAACACTCCTGTGGGACCTCTGGCTAACATGAATAAAAAAGTTCAACAGCTCAAAAAGCTAGATTTAAAAAAAAAAAAAAAAAAAAAAAAAATTAAAATTAATTTATATTATTTATATATATATATATATATATATATATATATATATATATATATATATATATATATATATATATATATATATAGACGTGCTCAAATTTGTTGGTACCCTTACAGCTCATTGAAATAATGCTTCATTCCTCCTGAAAAATGATGAAATTGAAAGCTATTTTATCATGTATACTTGCATGCCTTTGGTATGTCATAGAATAAAGCAAAGAAGCTGTGAAAAGAGATGAATTATTGCTTATTCTACAAAGATATTCTAAAATGGCCTGGACACATTTGTTGGTACCCCTTAGAAAAGATAATAAATAATTGGATTATAGTGATATTTCAAACTAATTAGTTTCTTTAATTAGTATCACACATATCTCCAATCTTGTAATCAGTCATTCAGCCTATTTAAATGGAAAAAAGTAGTCACTGTGCTGTTTGGTATCATTGTGTGCACCACACTGAACATGGACCAGAGAAAGCAAAGGAGAGAGTTGTCTGAGGAGATCAGAAAGAGAATAGACAAGCATGGTAAAGGTAAAGGCTACAAGACCATCTCCAAGCAGCTTGATGTTCCTGTGACAACAGTTGCAAATATTATTAAGAAGTTTAAGGTCCATGGAACTGTAGCCAACCTCCCTGGGCGCGGCCGGAAGAGGAAAATCGACCACAGATTGAACAGAAGGATAGTGCGAATGGTAGAAAAAGAACCAAGGATAACTGCCAAAGAGATACAAGCTGAACTCCAAGGTGAAGGTACGCCAGTTTCTGATCGCACCATCCATCGCTTTTTGAGCGAAAGTGGGCTCCATGGAAGAAGACCCAGGAGGACTCCACTTTTGACAGAAAAACATAAAAAAGCCAGACTGGAATTTGCTAAAATGCATATTGACAAGCCACAATCCTTCTGGGAGAATGTTCTTTGGACAGATGAGTCAAAACTGGAGCTTTCTGGCAAGTCACATCAGCTCTATGTTCACAGACGAAAAAATGAAGCTTTCAAAGAAAAGAACACCATACCTACAGTGAAACATGGAGGAGGCTCGGTTATGTTTTGGGGCTGCTTTGCTGCGCCTGGCACAGGGTGCCTTGAATCTGTGCAGGGCACAATGAAATCTCAAGACTATCAAGGCATTCTGGAGCGAAACGTACTGCCCAGTGTCAGAAAGCTCTGTCTCAGTCGCAGGTCATGGGTCCTCCAACAGGATAATGACCCAAAACACAGCTAAAAGCACCCAAGAATGGATAAGAACAAAACATTCGACTATTCTGAAGTGGCCTTCTAATCCTATCGAACATCTATGGAAAGAGCTGAAACTTTCAGTCTGGAGAAGGCACCCATCAAACCTGAGACAGCTGGAGCAGTTTGCTCAGGAAGAGTGGGCCAAACTACCTGCTAACAGGTGCAGAAGTCTCATTGAGAGCGACAGAAAACGTTTGATTGCAGTGATTGCCTCTAAAGGTTGTGCAACAAAATATTAGGTTAGGGGTCCCATCATTTTTGTCCATGCCATTTTCATTTGTTTTATTATTTACAATATTATGTTGAATAAAAAATCAATTTAGTCTGATTTCTATTAAATATGGAATAAACAATGGTGGATGCAAATTACTTTTGTCAGTTTCAAGTTATTTCAGAGAAAATTGTGCATTCTTCGTTTTTTGTGGAGGGGTACCAACACATTTGAGCACGTCTGTGTGTAATATATATATATATATATATATATATATATATATATATATATATATATATATATATATATATACACATATATATATATATATATATATATATATATATATATATATATATATATATATATATATATATACACATACATATATACATATATATATATATATACATATATATATATATATATATATATATATATATATATATATATATATATATATATATATATATATATATATATATATATATATATATATATATATATATATATATATATATATATATACACACACATATATATAAAAATTAGCAAGAATGTAAATACAGGAAACAAAAAAACACTGGTGTAAATGCTTTGTAAGCATGGCCCTTCGTTTATCAAACTTCAATTCTGTGTCTCAGATGTAACAATATTTTGGATGGTAAGCCAGTAGCACTTCTTTTAATTTGTCTTCTGCCCACAACAGCAACCCTAGATCCCTGTGTTATTACAAACACTTGAGTGAATGAGTGACTACACGCTTAAATGTACTTTATAATATGTTATGGCCATAATACAGGCTCTGCAACCTATCAGCAGCACAATTTCTTGGAGGGCAAAAAACCCACAGAATTCTGTCAAGCAACTCGGATGAGGTTAGGCATCATTTTTACCAGTCTCAACAGCTTTCTACTTGTGCTTCATATCTACAGAGAGGGGCAATGACGATTCAGCTGAACAAAAGAAAACTATTTAATCTTTAGACAGCATGGGTACAGGCCACAAAGTAGAGCAGGGCTGCACAGTTCCAGTCATCAAGGCTGGTGCCTCCTGGATCCTGTTGCACCTGCACCATAAATTACTCAACTGAACCAATTCAACTTCCTTACAAGTCTTATCAGTGAATTAGTTAACAATACCTATAAAACCCAGAGGACTTCGGCCCTAAAGGATTCATGTGCAGCAATATAGACACATGAGTCATACTTCATAACTGACACTTGAAAAGTGGTTCATCCAGAACAACTGGACTCAAAAGAACACGCAGCACAGTATTTCACTTACAACTTTTCAAGCTTCAGTTAAAGTGCGACTGCCCCTCTCTGCAGGCTACCTGGCCTGCATATCTCTGGGTGTCTGCAAGTCAACGGACAGAATTCTGCAATACCTGCTGTATCTTTTTCTATTCACTTGGGTCAGGTCAGAATCAGCTCTTGTAGCAGGCTGTTGGTTGGAGGAAATGAGCCTCAGCCCTACTGCTGAGAGAGCTAACTTAACCCAGATGTCCTCGGGTAAGCATAAAGAGTTACGTCGTGGTAGCCACCTCTAAACAACTCCCACACAAAGGAGACGCCAGATAACTGCTATAGAGCCATGCTTAGAGGCACAGCAGCGCTGCTGTTAAGGTGGAAAGTCTATAAAAGCAGGATAACATAGGAAGAATGTCTGTGGACGCAGGGTAATACAGAAAAATGAAGCCTGCCTACTGTAAAGTTATTGTAAAGCGTTTTGGGCAAGGGAACCAACCAGAGACAGGGTTCTAGTGTTTTTTTTTTTTTTTTTTTTAAACTACAGACATCCATTTAAACTATATTTTTGTTAAATGCGTTTATTGTCCAATATCTTAGATTAGATTAGATTAGATCTTGGACAATAAACACATTTAAAAAATATATAGTTTAAATGGATGTCTGTAGTTTAGTTGTGGGACATGCGGTCCAATTGTATTAATTCTAAAGCAGTTTTAATGAGCTCATACACTTTTAAATGTACTTGTTTTTATAACCTTTGACACATAAAATGCAGGCTTACAACATTATATACCCTAACTTTATGTATGTGTTCCTATAAAAAAAAAAGGTACAGACAGACCATCTTAAATCTTAAAAGCTAGGAGTGTTTGCTAGGGAAATCACATGATTTATGACTTATTCTGTGGAATATGTTTGGCTAAGAGCATTTACAAGCTTGAATAAGCAATTTGTGATAATATAAGGGAACTATTAAAATACCTGCACAGAGTTAATCATCGCCTAATAAGCCCATGTGGTTTCGGTGAAAACATTTAGTACTTATATATTAAAAAAAAAAAAAAAAAAAAAAAAAACACTTTTGCAAGCAATTCTGTTTTGCCAGAATAATTCTGTGGCCATGCTATAAAACACAAACAAAAAAAAAATGCATTACATGAAGAATTCTGAGCCTATAGCACAAGAAATTAATAAGCAAGAGAAAATATACAAAACAGATCACCCCAGATGACTCATGGTATGTCAGTTTACCTGTTGCAAACTGCAGACATTTACAAGGCAGTAAAATTGAAATGGCACCCATTCATTTTTTTATTATGGGGGAAAAAAAAGAGCTCATGGACTGCAATGAAGGAATTCAAAGCAGAACTAAAATTGCAACTTCGAATTGGGACCCACTGATTCACCACTGAAGACTGTCTCCTAGGGGGAGCTGTTGATAGTGGAGCAAACACAAGACACTTCAGACTTTAATAGCTAAATTCTTTTTAATTGCAAATTACATGGACTTTAATAATTCAGTCCACAGGAACCCCTTCGGTCTAAGAAAATGAGTGTAATGAGCACAGCTCTTCCTATGAACTCAAGCACACCCCAGGGGTGTGGGTGATTCAGCAGTCTTACAGCAAGTCCGAATCAACAAAGCACGCACTGGGGGGATTACGGTCATGGCTATTACTGCAGAGGGGGGTTCTTGGTGCACATTTCAGGTTATCAATTTACTATCAGTGGGGAGTCATATAAAAAGGGTTTAAGGCCGATGCAACAGCTTGGTGAACCCATCTTTTCCGACAATTACTTCCTGAAATAAGGGGTAAACAGTGATGAAGGACAAAGTCATTGAACCAGATAATGGGAGCAGTACAGTGTTAAGAGGCCCTAGCCACAAAATGTACACTTCATAGACACAAAAAAACTAAGTAATTTTAGACTTCCTAGGTCTTTTTACAAAATTTTATAGGAAAGGAAGGAAACTCAGTAATTCCTGTTTAAAAAAACTTAACTTGAACAATGAGAAACACATTCAGAAGTAAAAATAATAATATAAGAAGCACTACTGAAGCTCAGTCTGAAAGGGTTACATAAGTGCGGTTTTGTTGCTGAGAAGCCCAGTGGCTTGAGAGGTTACAAGTTTGACATGCTGTCTGAGGTTAACCTGGAAATATACCAGGCAGCATCCATTTAATGGACCATACTTCACCTCAAATATAAAACCCTGGCCCTGTCTTCTGTAGATAATGAAGACCATGTGCTAGTTCCCAACCAAAACATGGGGACAGGGCCTCACTGGAGCATGCTTGCTGCTCAAAGGACTTCTTTGTATAAAAGCCTGGGTATTAAATGAACAAAATGGTGTTCTTCATAACTGAATTGCTACTAATGAGGTCTTAAGAGTTCTTAAACTGAAAGAACTCGCATGGTCAGTAAAGGAACCACAGTATGTTTATGGAGAACATTATTAGATTTTATACAAGTTTATTAGATTTTCTGAAAGCTGAAGACGGGGTTGTCTGGACACAATGGAGTGCAATCAGCCTGAAGGTCAAGCTAGATCAAGCCCTAAAAGCCTCTTAGGAAACAAAGCAAACAGTGGGCTACAGGAATTTCAGAACAGAACCATCTACTTCTGCTACCACATAGAATACAAAAAAGACATGGATGCGAGGTTTACTGCAATTGTGTGTGCTTGAAAAGAAAGGTGATTAACTGAGTCATGGGGTGTTGCAACTGTGAGTAAAATGTGTACAAGTAACACTTTTCACCCACTCCTCTCATGCCTTCTCCCAGCTACTGTATAACCTTTGCTCCTTGAAAGCCACTTTCACAATACAGATAGTGCCAAAGATATCTACTACATTACTGTATCTGTCTACTGTACATAGACACCGTTATTTTGGAATTTCTCATATGCACCAAAAGTACAGTTTTTTTTTTTTTTCCTACTACTAAAGTGGCTTGTACATGTGTGTAATTTTTTTAATATTGTAACACACATACATTGTTTCATTGAAAAAAGAAAAACAGAAACCCTTTATGAAAGGACCTGGAAGACTATATAGCCTGACCACCCAGCCAGAGACCAATTCCAAAAAGACAAATAGTCAAAATCCATCAAAGGAAACAGATATATTTACATTCCGGAATCATTAGGGTCAGCTGTTGGGTGCAGTAATGCAAATTAAAAAAACACATGCAAATGTTGAAGTGGTTGTATACTAGACTAGGAAGGACAACAACCATTGGAATCATCAGAAGAACAGACATCACTGTAATAAGTCTCACACATGTGATACAACTGTAGAAATGTCACTGGAAAACTGTTTTCAGAATATATTATATTGCAAGTTCTGTCTGTTTTTAGAGAGCTTCCTAAACTGTCAAAGCCTCCTACCTTATATACTCAATCATATACAAATTAAAAATGTAAATATTTCCTTTTTGCAATGCGTGGGATGGGATCCACAAACACAGCCAGCC
Source organism: Acipenser ruthenus (assembly GCF_902713425.1). NCBI lineage: Eukaryota > Metazoa > Chordata > Actinopteri > Acipenseriformes > Acipenseridae > Acipenser > Acipenser ruthenus. The sequence continues at coordinate 38,621,485 of NC_081201.1, read as the reverse complement.
CTTTACAGTGGGCTTCACATCTGCTTAACCTTGGGACCCAAGATAAAAAAAAAAAACTCCCACTGATGCCTGCTTTCTTTCAACATGAAAAATGGATGTCAAATAACACAGTAACACCACATAAAAATGCATTTTCTTTTTGTTTCCAATGTATACTTTGCCATACCACAGCAGATCCCTAAGGGAATCTCATTCAGACGGCCTTGTTTCTTAGCTTCTGCAGCTCCAGGACAGCAACCAAAGGCTCGGAGTGACGACCAAGCATCCTTTCAAAGTGTGAGAGCGTTTTTGATCTTGGACAATAGCCCGCTGTCTAGAATGACGAGTGTTCTGCCTAAATGCAGATCCAGACCATATAAACATGTTTTTAAGTAACACATACAATTGTATGCAATACTGTACGTACTTAGAAAAACAGCTGTCATGTAATTTCCACATGACCAAATGTGTATATGCCATTAATTTAAGTATTTACATGTATGTCCAGGAGAGGGGCCATATTCAGTTTTGTACAGATTATTATTATTTTTTTATTATTTGTGGACAAGCTGGATCACACATCGGGTCTCGTTTCCTTTATTTCGAGTGTGTCCCTCCTCCTGGGTGACCTACAGTAAGCCACTCTACAGCAGACCAGCACATCTTATTAGTGTGCTTCCTGTCACCTCCCTGTGGTTTCGAAAAGTAAGCAGATCTTCGCTGCAATGAGGGGTTACTTCAGAATACTTGGCTCTGGTGGTTTCCGCCTGTCACTAAATGAAGAATGCCCCCAAAAACTGAGCCTTGCCATGCAAGAACTGACTACGTCCCGTTTTTTAATTGGCCTACTCCCACTCCAAAATGACACTGCCCAGGATGTTCTTAAATTATAAGTAAGCAACAGGAACACAAATGACGGCTTATGTAAAATCTCTCCATTTTAAGGATACTGGTTATAGGAATTACTGCTACGTCTATTATTACAACAAAACATTCGAAATCCATTGTGCCACCCTTTTGTAATTATATGAATCAATAGTAGAAAACCACAGAACACCTCTGGCTATTTATAATGAGGGAACTGTTGAGTAATTTGAGTGGTTTTACACCTGAAATCCACTGGTGAGGCAGTGGTAATCAACTGTGAATTATAAATCAGGGCTGCATGATGACAGTTGAACTGTCCAAACCTGTCCTTGCAGCTCCTGGAGATCTAAAGGGCTGTCAGGTGCCTTATTTGTGGGTTTATAGGTATGCTGTCCTTAGAAGTTTCTCCTGAGACAAAAGACAACGAGCGTATAAAGCATGCAATGTGTGCTTGGAAAATGAAATTAAGCAAATCTTAAAATGGCACCCCCGGAGACTGAAAAGGGGGGCGTCACACAGCTAAAGTTGGCTTATATAACCTTCCTGTGCACAATAACCGAGAAACGTTCTGCATAAATGAGGAAGCAACTGTTTTACCCTCATCTACGGAACTGTCAAGACAACAAGGGAAGTATGTTTCCTTTTATAAGACTGACAAAACAAATTCAAGCACTTTCAGGCACAAAATGTACAGATCTCTGAGATATTCTGCAAAATAAAATAAAAAAATCCATTTGAATTTGCTGGTTGAAATAGTAAATGCTGTTTTTCAGCTGCCCCCAAAAAGGCAATTATATTCTCCCCATGCAATCTCTCCCTACGATCAAGCTACCGAGAGCAGTGGTGCCTGGCTTACATTTCTCTAGTATTTGTACATGTAATAATATTCATAATATCTATGAAACCTTGCATTCAATTTCCAAACAACACGAGTCGTCACGTGAGCCCAGCTAAAGGATAAAGGCCAGATGCCACCCTGTGACTGTCAATCAATATTGAAATGATATACAGAGTGGGGCACTGAAAAGTGCAGATGCAATGACAAGTACTTCATCTACATAAACTTGGCACCGCAAATGTTCGCAAAAGCTCATCCTTGCTGCTTGCGAGTTTGCCAAGTAGCAGAAAGGCTGGCTGAGTGCTGATGCAATTACGTTTGGCAAGCGATGAGTTAATTTGACCTTCTGTGCCTCAAGACTCCTCCCTTGAATGCAGCCAGCTACCTCAAGCAAACAACCTCCTTGTCACTCAAGTATCATTTTGTTGTAACAAATTACTCCAAGTCCAGGATTACAGGCCTTTCCAAATCCCTCCTAGAGAGCAGAGAAATAAACACTGCTTCCCAGGATTCAGGACCAGTTGTTCCCTCCCATAATCCTACTCTCTATCCTGGCTTCCACACAGGGCAAGGTCTGTCAGGCCTGCTCAGCCAGCCCATCCCCCAAGCCTCCCCAACACGAGTTGAATGTCTTACTTGTCCATTATGAAGTGAAAGACAAGGGGCTCCTCTAAATCCTTACACAGTGTTGAACTATCTTGACCCACCTGTGGATCTCGCTGGGGGAAGACGAGGAGGGTACGCTACAAATGCAGAGTGCATACAGTACCTGCCTCCCTCAGATAACAGTACACCGCCTTCACTGAGTCTGCATTGTGCGGAGCACAAGAGAAAGGGCGGCCAGAGATGCCACAGATTGCGGTTGCCCCAGGTGTCTGTCGGTTTGAACAGTTTAAACTTTTACAGGGATCAACCTGGGTTACAGAGAAACTGTAGCCACTTTCAGCAAAAAATAAATAAAAGAAAATTCTAACTGTTCTTTATTCCTCTTGTAAAGAATGATGATGTTTTAGATCACCAATTTTTTTAATTGATACATTGTTCCCACATTTAGGCACACAATACGAAGTGCTAAAGTAAAACCTTAAAACTACTGTTTACTGCTGCAATTTATTCAAGATTATTCTGTTTCCAAAACAATAAGTCAAAAAGTCTTTCCTCCCAACAAGTCATACTGTAAATTGAAGTGTTTTGTAGGCTGATTTTTAAGGATGGCGAGTAGACTGATGCAAAGAATTCCCAAAAGTCTTTATTATTTCTTGCAACGTTGAAACATCAGAAGTTTTTAATAAGCGGTAAAGTGATGGAGCACAATGCCCTTTGATTGTTGTTTGACGCTTATTAAAAAAAATGCATTTCTTTTACAAACAAATACAGTACAAACATGCGCAAAAAAAACCAAAAAACAACATTGGGAAAAAATGTGGTTCCTTTCAATACCCTTAACTCTGCTGATTTAACCTTTATCAAGGCTCTGCTCCATGTTATCTTTTGGCCACATGTAATCAGCTTCAGCATTTGACCCGGACACTGGCTGTCGCCAAATCTAAACAAGCCAAAAAAAACTGTGTTATGTATTCTGAAAAACCAGACTGGCATCAAACTATGTAATGAATCATTAACATTAAACTTTGTGAATTGATGCTTAAAAAAAAAAAAAAAGAAAAATCATTAAAATCTGGCTTGTAAAGTCAGTGCCTTGTTGCTCAAAATAACCCTTGTATCCTTTGTAACTTTATTTTTTGTTTGTTTCAATGAAGAGCTTTTGAGAGATGCTTTAAACCATCTTAAAAAAGAGACCAGTCTAAAACATTAGAAAAGTGTCTTTGCCAAACTCAACCCTCTCTCAGACACGACCAACAAATAACCAGCTTGAGAGCATGCGGACGCATTCACTAACTTTGTTTTTGATTCAAAAGCCCAAAAAGAGATTAAAAAAATAATAAAAAATGTAACAACAGTATTGTTTTCCTAAAACCATCACAATTTGAGAAACACGTAACCCAGTAGAAAACTTACTTATAGTCACGATGTTATAAAACAAAATTAGTATTTCCTGCTCCTGTAGTTGAAATAAAATAGCATGTGAATTGGTTAAATATATCTGTAATGTTTCTATTGACACAAACAGTGAATGTAGCTCGCTTTGCCTGCAGAAGCTCGGATGCACAATTCACCAGTAGTTAAAACTGAAGCCCCTCCTTCCTGGATCTTTGACCTTTACTGTATCACAGGACAGGTTTGTGAGATACAGGAGCTCTCGAAACAAAACTAATGGAAATATAGCCACTAAACCACAGACTTGCCAAATAAAAGGGGACTGACCTGTGATGAAAGTGCTTCTTTTTTGATGCATCCCTGAATTTATAAAAATCGAAGAAAGAAACCACAGGAGGTCACTGTCCAAACTATCTCTGTCGGTTCTTACTGTGTTTTAAAACATGTCACCTCATAAAATAAAAACCACTAATGAAGTTCTGAATCCTATATCATTAGGATTTTGAATTGAAATAACAGGTTAAACAAAGAAATTGACCTCAACATGTGTATCCACCTGTCTAATGGCATGCAATGCCGAGTTGCTAGCCTCTCAATCTGAAAGTATTCCAGCAATGTAAACCATGTGCAGGGGACGCGATTCTCAAAACAGAGCTGCTTATGCAGACAACACATGGAAACAGAGCTTTGGAGAAAGAAGTGACAGATTTCTAACCCATCTGTGGCAACAGGTCAATATTCAGATGAACTGCAGTACAGCCACGTACCCAGTGTCTGGATACGGGCAGTGTTCCACCATAGCAACAGTCTCTAGGGACTCCGAGTCAGCCACTGAATCAAGGATTGTGGATTAAGGGAAACAAGGGTTTATCTGGGTTCAAAATAGTTGTGGTCACAGACAGGAACTGCAATTGCGCATATATGTAATTGCCTGCTGGGATATATCAATTGACAAGTGAAAAGAGTTGTGTGTGTTGGGGCATCCTTGTCATGCCTACAGTGACTTGCTCAAATGCTCAGGGTACTTTACCTTATAATCTCACTTGACAGTTGATAATCTCTGTCAAATGCAATTCACACAACAAAAATCAATTAGAAAACATGACCCCATCTTCCCAAAACTCAACATTGCGTACATGCAATAGAGTTGTTAATCTAGTTCAAATTAAGGGCAAAATTTAAATATCACATAGGCTTATTAAAGTTTGAACACTGGAGTGAAACTGACCTATAACGCAGGAAGTGATGAGTTACCAGGAAGCAGTGCAAGTTTTAATGTAAAATATTTAATATGCAATACGTTCAGATGTTGATAGTTTAAAAAAAAAAAAGCGAAAGCCAAGAGCCAAAACATCAACATCTTCATAAGGAAAGGGGACCAGATCAGGGATTTTAATTGGTTATAATTTTAAAGATGGAGCCCATGAAACAGACTGATGTATATTATACACTTAGTTCGGCACTTGGCTCTAGGCAATGTCTATGGACTTTTATTTATGACTGTAACCCAATTATTATTATTATTACAGTACATACTAAATTACTTTATAAATGTGAACTAACCGACCAACCGCACGTCCAAATAAACTCTGTCACTGAAGCAGACCTTCTCTTAATAAACAAACGATTGACTGAGGTTGTAAAACAACAAATTCCAATCAAAGGTCTTTTTTGAGATTCATTAGTGTTTTCCCTAACACACTACTTAGCAGCCAGAAAGCCGGTTTTCTTTTGGAATAAATATAATGAAAATGGAAATCTGGATGAAACTATAATGAAGCTACAGTACATATTGCTCTTCATAGCTGTTTAGCTTTTTAATACAAGTTATATGAGTAAATAAAAAAATAAAAAATAAAAAAAAAAAGCTCAAAATAGCCAGAGGCAGTTTGCAAGCAGGAAAATAAAAGTGGAACGTGGGAAGGCCTCAGGTTTCTGTGCCTGAGGGCATATCTAAGAGGCTCCAATGAGCCTGTATTTACTCAACAGCCAGAAATGCTCAGGGTTCTGTCTACTGACAGCAAGGGGCACAGGCCACAACACTCCCTCCAAGACTTAACTGTGCCTTACTGAGAAAAACTCTACAGGTTCAAACTTCACAGATTAGAACTGCATCACACGCTACTGCCTTCCTTACCTGAAACCCTTTTAGAATATAACCACGCAGGACTGTTTAGTGAGATGAAGAAGAGTGGTTTGATATAGCAGCATTAGTATTGTGTGATATCAATCTGTATCTGTATTAATACAACATGCAGTAGGTGTTAACCATGTATTGCATTTGTTCAAATATTACATGACTTTGCATATACTGTTAGACAGGCCAGAGAGCAAGCAGCCTAATGCCAGTACAGCAGTCTTTACACACCAATAGCTTTCAGAAGTGACAGTTCAATTAAACTGTGCTATACACCTGAACAGCATTTATATCAAAATCAAAGTCACCTGCTTTCCTGGATAAACACATGCTTCAGGGGGATAGAAGACGAGCATAGTTACCAGGCCTTCCTCACTAAATGACAGGACTAAACGACTTATGGAGGGCATATGCAGGTAGTAACTACTGTACATGTAATACTATCAATTACACTGAAGAATTTGGCTTGCAAGCATGCAAGAATTGAATAAAGTACCTTTCTTATTTATTTTTTTACTAAGACTTTTGGTTCTGAAGGCACCATACACCGCTTGTGGGCACAAGGAAGTGATGCTCTCTGGGTGGGAGGCAGGCAGGGGTACAGAGGTCACAATCCAAACTCTGCTTTCACAAGTGCAGCGAGATAAACACAGCAGCACAGTTGACCTCTTGAGTTCTTGTTTTATACTCTCTAATGATTGACGTCACAAAGCAATGGGTTATGGGGGACTGAGCCAAACCAGGCTGGATTAACTTCTTGAATGCCAGAGGCTGCTTGTGCTACATATTAATCAGCCAGTACTTGTGGTTAGTTTTTAATTCATTAATTTATTAAATTAATAGATAGCAAGGTGTTTGGAGCCGATTACAAATTCATGACTCTTCTTTTTGACGCTCCCTCAGTCTCCTCACCTCTTAAAACACTGTATACTGTTTTAACTTTACTCTACAGCAGATTTACAGGATAGCCGACTGTTCTCATCTATTAGATTCTGCAGATTACCGTACTCACAATGTATCTCCCAGATTAAGAAAAATCATGGGATATGTCAATACGTGGCAAAGATGAAAGTATATTTACTTTACAAGTTGTGTAGTGAAGATGTATACAACTAGTCTTACAGCTGTGCATTACTGAACATCAGTTCAAATCTGAGTGCAATAGATTTGAAGTGCATGAATTACTGTACAACTCAACGCAGACTTGTATTTAGCAAGATGACAATTTGACAGTTTATTAGGAGACACTATTTAAGAACTGTTATACATATAAATACACACACACATTTTTTATATATATATATATTTCTTATTTACATTTGAATGAAATCTAGAGCACCAGGAAGGTTAATGTTTCAGAATAAAATGTGGCTCCAAACTCCCTGTGTTTTTGTCAGCTGAGGGAAGGCAGTACAGCAAAAAACCTCAGCCAAGCCATCAACTTGAACATTGAACTTCACAGTAGTGGCTGCCTTTCTCAGTCTTCCTTTTGATGTTACCTCCAAAGCAAAAGATCAAAGGCTTGGAGTGTGGTGTGGGGAAGTCCCAGGCTCTTAGCCTGCCAGCCTGTGATATATGCAAAAGTGGAAGCCAAAAAAAAAAGAGGAGAGACAGAGAGAGAGAGAGAGAGAGAGAGAGAGACTGAGAGCAAGAAGGGAGAGAAAGTGTGCTAGGAATGTGTGTGAACAGTGCAGTTTACTACAGGCTAATGGAAAGCAGAAATACACCAATTACATGTAGAAATTCATTAGTACAGAGGACATTCTCAAATATGAATGTTAACTCTATGATTTATAACAATATCAGGAGTAACTACTGTATCCCCACTGCACAAGCCTGTCAGCACAAGATTATGATTTTAATGTGAACACTTACTGTACACAATCTTAAGTATACAGTACAAATCCTGCAAATATGAATTGAAAAAATAAATATTTAGTGAAAAGTATTTATTTATTTATTTATTTATTTAACTTCATTTCCAAACATCTGCAAGTTTTAACCTCCCAACTGCTTAAACTGCAATGTGTTTTTTTTTTTTTTTTTTTTTTTTTTTACTGGTCTGACTGTCTTCTGATTTTGTGTTCAGAGTTCTGAATGTTTCCCTGGCTGGCACAGCTGTGCACCCCGAAGGCTGAGGTCCAGCAATGCAAGTTACAAGATAGAACTCTGTGCTGCCACAGTGGTGATGCAATACCTTGACAGTGCGTTTACCAGTGCCGTGAGCTACAGTCACAGTACAGGAGTTTATTCTTGTCATCACAACATTTGCTTGTAGATCTCAAATCACACTAGATTGGGGGAGGGGGTACTATGTGATATCCACAAACTGGTTAAGCATGCCCAGGCTATCGCGGTATACAAAAAAAGCAGGCACTGACAGGCAGGAGTGAAGGGAGCACACTCCAGCTCACGTGCAGCTGCTAGTAGGGATGTCTACTGGAACGACAGATTCTACACAAAAGGGATTCGAGGGCTCCACTCAGAAGCTAGGTTTATAATAAACATGACGGGTCCCAGAGTGGCTCACCTGGTAAAACCATGGCCACGTGGTGTGCAGGGTGAGTCATACAGTGCAGGGGAGAGTTCTGTGCAAAGTCGACTCCCGTGGGTTAGGGAGCCAAAACTGGCAGGGACTCTCATCGCGCTACAGCGAACCCCTGCTTTGTCCTCCAGAGGCCGGTAGCTCGCCGACATCCGCGCTCAAGTTCCTGGATGTAAAAGAGGAAGCAGGCATGGTCGTGCGATAGAAGGACGTCCACTGAACCTTCGGTTCCTGAGCTGTGTGGGGAACTGCTGCAGTGAGGTGGAAAAATAATTGGACATTCCAAATTGGGGACAAAAAAATAAATAAATTGGGCACACTAAAATAAAAAATAATTGTAAAAAAATAAATACATAAATATAGTAAACCTCACTAAAATCAAGAGCTAACTACAGTAGGAACACACAATCCATATACAGCACCTTTATTAGAACACCCCAGTGCTTCTGTTGTTTTGATTTGTTGTGCATATGAAATCAAACCACTCCATATTATGAAAATCTTGGAAAACAGACAAATTGCCTAATTGATTACTTTAATAGGCCACACATGCACTTCATTTAAAATAGTAAGAGAAAAGGAACACGGTAAAATTAAGATTTTTTAAAAGTTGTTTAAGATGCCTAATTAAAAGCACAACGTGGTCTAACATTTTCACGAGGGCCTATTGTTTCTATATCACTGAGGCTTTCATGCAGGGAAGAAGACGACGAAAAAGAAGAAGATTTTTTAAGCTCACACTACAGTAAAAGCCATTAGATAAGACACTGGAATATCTTTCTGGAAAACATGTCATTAGAAGCAACTGAACATCAACATGACTGTGGCTCCATGACAAAGGATGAATAAGGCTAACCACTGAAATCCTAGTGGCTTTAAATCAGACTTTTTTATGACTCCACAAATCAAGCATGTGTGTGTTTTAAACAGTAGTACATTATTAAGCTGCGCATTGTTCTAATGGACAGGTATTTAATTGCAACCCCGAGCACCAATAAAGAGGATTGCGTTACTAATAGGGATTTACATTGTAAAAGTGTCTGCATGTCTTTATGTCCTGGGCCTTTCTCACCACACTTTAGCAGTCATGTATACCTCTCCTGCTATTGTGCCTCTCAATGGACTTGTAAGCACTACATTTTCATGTACCAATACTTTAATTACTAGAGGCTGATTAAATTATATACACTGACTGACAGTCCCCTGGAGGAGAAAACAACGTCAACCATCAGCGAGTAACTCCTGTTACGATCTGGAGCTACACTGGGCCTGCCCAGTAGTGCCTTAGAACAGTAGTCATGTTACACAAACACTGTGCAAGCCAAGGCCTTTAGGAAGAAATCAGAGTCTGGGACAATGAAAGCTTTGTTTAGGAGGGAGTAACAGAGGGAAAATTATATATATATATATATATATATATATATATATATATATATATATATATATATATATATACACAGGTTTGGTATCTCGTTTCAGCGCAACTGCCAGCATCTTGTTAAATTCTCTTTTCTACTGTAAGTAGAAATTAAATTCCAGCTGAGATCCACTTTCTTAAAACAGCAGTCCCACATTAATAAAAAAAACTCACTTTTATTATTATTTTTTTTTTTTAACAATTTATTATATTGTACTGTACGATATACAATCACAAGACATTAACCTTTTAAATTATGAGTGGGTAAATGAGGTGTTTTTTTTATGAAATAAATTATTCATTCTTTGAATAAACAATTTCCTAGAATCCCTTTTCTAATGTTATTAATATGAAGAAATCTAACTGAATTAGAATTAGTCCACTATAATGTAAGGCTTACTGTATGTTCCCTCTTCTACATGTGGTATATTAGATAAGGGCACTGTAACAGATCTTTCTTGCTAAAGTACAGTAGCCATGGGCAGGTGAAAGGTTACCCACAGCGAAGAGACTTGCATCTTCTCCATGGCAACCGGTTATTGTCCACCTGCATCAAAGAGGCTCCAAAAAAGCATGATTTTAAATGCAGCCCCCATACAGCACGCTCACACCAAGATAAAGAAGAATCCCACACAAGGGTGACTGGAGAAGTACTGCCGAACCCTCTATTGTGCAATTACTGGTATTATATTACCATACAGCCTCTTTGCATGGTCTCAGCTCGCATAGTGCACATACAGTATGATGTGCTGTACAGAAACAGCATATTGAACTGCGATTGACACTGATCTACATAAAAACAATGCACTTGACACTAAAACAGTGTTCTGAATGGACATGAACAGTAATCACGGCACTTTATGTATTGGAACACTTTTCTGAATTGTTCCTGGCATTTGTGCTTATTACAGCTGAGAATGCAACTGAAGTATAGAATCTCATTAGTAAATGCTGACGGGAATTTACATACTGTAGTAGAAAGTGTTTTTGGCAAGTAGAAAAGCTGATACAATATGCATTTTAGTGCAAGCCAGATGTAAAGTGTAGGGGTGTGTGTGTGTGTGTGTGTGTGTGTGTGTGTGTCTGTGTGTTGGCACAGCAAGACTCAGTTTGGTTAGCTTTTCTAGTTTGCTAATGGGAGAAAAAGGATTGTATTGTAGGCTCTATGTGAACATCCTTGTCACTGACGACTTAAAACACACACACACACACACACACACACACACACACACAAATACTGGCATGCAAATGCAAAGACCGATTAAGGCTTTACTTTCAAAGAGCTTTCATTGATCTTTTTCGATAGACCTGCAATAAATCAAACTAGATTGACTCACAGGAGAATGGGGCATAATCCTTTAGTCAGATCTGGGAGAACTCAAACCAAACCAGCTGTTAATTTAGGCTTTACAAGATAAAGCATGAGAAATCCAACCTGATGTACCTCAGGGCAAAGGCTTACATCATCTCTGTAAAGCAATCGACTTATTGCCAGTTGCGGGAGCTAATCAGAGCTCTTGGCGACTTGTGGCCGCAGTCATTTCTATGTTCTGGAAAATAGGGAGTGGAAATCTGGAAGATCAGGGACACATATAGAGGGGTTGAGGGAGAAAATGTAAAGCCACTAAATCATATGCTTCTACTCTGGTATCGTATCATAGCAAGTTACTAGAGAAGTATTTCTCTTAAAAAGAAGTGCCACTGCAGGAAGTATTTCACTTCTCAATTTTTATGACTCAAGAAACATACAGCAGCTATTGAGTAATAATACTGTATAGAATAGCAGAGGAGTGAAGTGCGTTTGTGACGAGCTAAAGAACTGCAGTGGCACAGCTGCTGTGGGCTCTTATAATCAGCCAGAGTTCACCGCCTCTGTCCAATACGTACGTGATATCATAAATAAGAACATACTTTTTAGACACTACTTTTAAAGCCTTGGAAAGAAAAAAAAAAAAAAGTTGAGGGTGTGAAATCGAGTATACATGTAGATTCAGAAATGGTTCATGACTCAAACAGCTATGGTTATGAGGACCTCATTTTAAAATGAAAAATAGTGACTCAAATCAATCTAGGAATGTTTCACAGTCTTAACATTAACCCCCCCACCCCTCCACTTGAGCGCTGGATTCATACTGAACCAATTTCAAGTACATAAAACAGCTTTAATAAAATAAAATGCATGATCTTGCTGAACTCACTGATGCCGTGTTTGGTGGTCTGTTTACTATATGCAAGGAGATCACAAATTAAATCCAATTTCAGGTATTACACTGCCTTCGTATTGGTTTTACAGCAGGCTGAAAAAACCCAGACTTGTCATTTCTGGATGAAAGCCAAGAGAAACTGATCCTTAGAGTCAAAACAAAACTGCATGTGAAATATGAGTTAAAACAGGATTACCAGCGACAGAAACTGTGCCTTGGGTCTGGTTCTACATGCATTTCAAAGACTATTCATTATTCCAATATCTATCTATCTATCTATCTATCTATCTATCTATCTATCTATCTATCTACTATACCACAGAAGGCAGACTGGACTTCTCAGACTGGTCATCACCATTACTTATTTAATTATGTATATATCTTTAATGTCAGGAGGCAAACACACCGAGTCTCTTGACAATATAATGCCCAATTAACATGTTTACTAAAGTCTAGAAATGCATGCACAGAATTACATTTGACAGGGCAATAGCCAACAAAAGCCTGTGTCTAGCTTGTAGGCCTAGTGGTCTATTGTGTACCACCTATTGAAAGACAAGGTAGATGAAAGCAGCTTAACACAGCATACGTCCTTCTGGCAAACACAGTTAAACAATGTAACTGGTTTACTTTTAGTGACTCGGATCACATCCATGGAATAGAACCACAAGAAAATCAATGTATTTTTTTTGCTAAATTATCAGCACCATTTCAAAAGACGAAAACTCTATATTTTAGGCATTTTTCTTTTGGGAGTTTCCCAGGGATTATCTTGCTTAAACACTGAGCAAACAAGTTACTCAAGTATATGGCTGCACTGCCAATGGTTGTAGGAAACATTTCAGGGGGTGGTTTCAAAATTTGAGGCCACAAGTCCAGTGCAACAAATCATACATCACAATCAATCTAGGTACAGAATGCCCTGTTTCCCAACTCACAGGGAGTGCAAATTGAACACTGTACAGCAATGAGATACAATGCAAGAATCCCCTACAATGAACAGGAACAGCATACTATCTGGAGCAGAGGACCGGAACAGAAAATAAGAGCAAGCACACTCAAAGTGAGCCAGAGCGCCCACTGCTATTAAAGCCAGTCTTCCAGTCACTGAACCAGCTGAATGGTCCAGTTCCAATCTAGCATACAGTACACACCTTTAGATTGAGAGAGGTTAAGGCTGGATTCATTCTTGACAGGGGAGACTGTACTCCGAGGTGGTTCTAAGAGTAACATAGTGGTTTTAGGAAATCAAGATAATTGCAGTTATCCAGATGGTCCCACAGCTCGTGGTGGAGACGAGATAGGTGATGCCAGCCAAACTTGTATTGAAAAACTGCTTAGACTCTACAGACCATAATGGGGAAATACGCAAAATATAGAAATCTAGGCTATTTTCTTTTTGGAAACTCACTTTTAAATGAGCTTTTATTGTATTTGAAATTGAGCTAGTGCCCAAACGACAGGTGCCACACGGTGAAGTTCAAATGCCACCTCTATTCAACTGCCCATTCCCAATGGCAAATTAAAACTGCGCTGGATTCATTCAATCTTGACACAGTAAACTAAACTGGGATGGTCTGACCAGCTCAAGAGGAGGAGTGGTGAAGCAAGAGTGAGAATCACTTCAAGAAACCACAGGGATCATAGGAGAACCCCTCCCCCTTCCCCAGGAACTACATAAACAAAGAGATAGATAAATCCATCCCTTTGCAATTACATCACAGGCAAATCCTGTCATCAGCCGTTTCTGCGGGCTGCTTATTGAGAGCTGTCAGGAATCATTATTGCTGTCTGATTTCAGAAGTTGACGGGTCATTTTTGTGGCTACCAGCTGCCAAGGGAAAGGGTTAACTATCGTGTGACAAAGCATCAATATCGCCACATGAAGCGCTCAGTCTTAAAGCTGTGACAATTACAGAAATTACAGTGTCTAATGGTATTAGGCATATTGCAGTCAAAAGAACTGAAATAACAGCAAACTAGAAGATAATTGCCTCTGCTTAAAGGGTGGTGAACCTTTTCAGCAGCTTGCATTAGTAACCGCTCAGCTGTCTGTCAAGTGACATACAGTGCACTTTGTAGACAAAACCACAAACCAAGTCTTTAACCAGAGTACAGTTAATATGAACTATAGTGCATGCATACAGTAAAACTCTCTAACTCTTGATAGCAAGCCCATGATCTTTTAGAAATCAAAACCCAACACACTTCGAATCTGTGGTTTCCAACTGTAAACCGACTGCCTTTCTTTTCCGTCTTTTACAGTAACCACTGTTTTGCATACCGCTTTTGCATAGCACTGCAACAGTTTAAACACAGCTGCTTACATCACACTGCAAGCTGTTACAGGAGGCAGCATCGGATGCTTTCACAAAGCACAGGCATGTTGCTGCTACATTCTATCATCTGCTGCATCAAACACAGAAATCAGGAACTACACTTTAAAAGTGACCCTTTAATGAAAACAAAAAGGTCAATCTAATACGGTAAGCACAGGGACTAGCACAAAGTTCAATAAAGACATTTACAAAATGTGTAACTAAATGTTGCGCATTCTGATTTAATGTGTATCAATCATGATACTTAAAATATAGAGCCACTCCACTGCAGATCAAAAGCCAAGCAACTTATTACTTAACAAACAAACCGACAAAGTCACATTTTGCCTAAATACCACTGATCTGTCGATGGCTTAATTCTGGTTTTAACAAATCGAAATTCATCAACAAGTAAATGGCATTAGTGCAGCTATGTTCTCAAGCTGAAGAGCAGAATGGCATGCCTAGAAGACATTGTATTGTAACCTAATTGCAAGCAGCAATGAACCCTGGTTCTAAAGTTCATTCCGAGTACGAATGTCAAACTGAGTCAGTTATACTTGGCAAACAGACATTCCCTGCGCAGAGAAACCCCAGCACAAGTAAAAGCTTTGCGCAAATGCAAATTCTAATACAGTGGAGGCCCAGTCACTTCTCTATTGATTCAAGCTATCAATAGTAGTTCAAGACAACAGAGCCACTCTTTCTGCCTCATGGACTTTTCATTGGCTCATTTGCACAGCCCATCTGCAGTAAGTGCATCTTTTTGTCATTTCAGCCCGCCCGATCCATTTGCATTACCCGCTGAAACGGCAAGAAATAAGCCCAAAACTGCCACAGTGCATCTCTTCCAGCCCGTCCCCTCTCTGACTAATGCTCTCCGACACTCGTACATCACCCGCAAATTGGCCAAATGAATTAACCACGGCTCTGCTTAACATTACGAGATTTAAATGGATTTTCTCTCTCCAGGTCTGCCCAATAATTGCATTTATCCATCTTGTTGAAGTCCAGTTTAAACTTGCTAACATCATGCCAATTCCAGCTACATTTTCTGCTCCAGTGGCAGGAGTGTAGGAGATTTGTCATCGGATCATAACAGGTAATTCAAACAACAATTAGTACGACGACGGCCCGTATGTCAACGTCTGCTCCCAGTCAGCGCAGTTCAGACCCCGCGCTCCCTGCTCACGAAGATGAATTGTGCTCACAATTCTTCAGTTTCAATCATCAACAATACTGACTGGAACAGCCGACAGTCCAAAGCGGGCAGGCCCATTATGATCACAACCTCTTTGCACCTGCAAATGCTTGCAGAGAAGGCCTTGCTGCTGCCAATGCTTCTTACTGTTTCAAAAAACACAAGCCCCCTAAACTTAAGTCAAGCTTCTGGTACTAAAAACTAATTACAAGATTGAGGCTACTGAAAACAGTAAAAGTCCTTTATAGAATCGCTAAGTTATATATTTTTTTGTTTTGTGTATGTGTGTGTATTTAAACAGTAATACATTAGCCACACAAAGCCAGAAGAAACAATTCAGCTATGTAAATAAAGCAACTGTCTCCTTTTTCTAGCGGCTCAGGAATTGTACCCAAACAGCACAGCCTTCCCTGGTTTGCTTACAATAAATATTTGGATCAGTCCAGCAAGGTAAATAGCCATTATATTTCAGGACTAGTATGCCCCCAGAACATTGATTGTTCTCTACTTTCTTCACAGCTTTTCAGACAAAGTATAACATTATTTCTAATCTTCATCCTAAAAAGCTGAACAAAGTGCAATTATTTGGAAGTTGCTGTTGATACTGTTCCTGTTTATAAATGACCATGTCCTTGCGCTTTCTAACACTGAATGTATTTCAGGTATCGGACAGTCACCTGGAAGGAATTTCACATATTATGCAAGTACATTGATAACAAATCAATATATTAATATTTATTTGTTATCAATGTACTTGTTAATTGATGCCTTTGTTAATTAAATGTTAATTTAGAACTAGAACAGCACATTTCAAATGTTGATCTTTACACACGTTACAGTTTAGATTCTTATACTGACTATACAATATGAACTGTTAAGATAGCACATCTGTATACAGTGCAGCACCAACTTCTACATTCAGGTCTTCAATGCACTACATTTAATTTACACAAAAAAATGAAGAGAAAGGGGAAAGTTTTCCTTCACCCTAAACCACTCAGTCCTTTTCTTAGTTTCCCAGGCCAAAGTACCTGTAATTCCACTCATGTTTAGTCTATCAAACTGGATTGGATTTCATAAGCCTTCATCATTTTAATGCACATCAATGTTTGCAATATTCCACGCTAAATCCAACCCTAATCTTACGCTTAGTAAATTAATGTATTTCTGCATTTGGAAAAACAAGCGCATTCACCTTTTGTGTAAACAAGAACGTAGCACCTTGACAAGCAAACAAACTGACAATCGGCTCATAATCCCCCATCTGTCCTTGGATTTAATCAAACAGCAACTACAACTTTAATTAGGAGCATTACAAATATAAAACAAATCAGCCACCAATGCATCTTGTAGCCTTCGTTTTTACAATGTATCTTTCAGTCCTGTTTTTTTTTTTTTTTTTTTTTTTAAAGAGGGTAACATATTCCCAGCTGATTTAATATTGTTGCCAGCTAATTTACCGTAATTCAATGTCAAATGGAATTTCACTCTGAATTTAATCTACAGTCGTAGCGCATATTTGTGAGAAGAACAAATGCTACAGTACATCTTGTGAGGCACCTCAGCATTCTGGATCTGAAACCACAAGGCTTTCTTCATGTATTTTCCAGTAAACAAAACCAAAACTAAACTGGATACACAAACAGTACAAGAGATAACTGAAATGCCTTTTTCCCCAATTATTCTTAAGATGGTGGTACAGGACCTGTTACTGTAACTGTACTGCAGGTTATCGATGATCTTCATTTTGAAATGTGAAATGTCTAGAGGGCGCCCAGAGAGTCTCTTGTAGGAGGAGGCCCTTTTCGTGAAAGAAATGCTGCATTATTCTTTCTTTTTTTTTGCTAAAAGGCCAATTATAGCAGGATTACATAAGCCACTGAATCATATATCTCTTCAGAAATATAATTTTGTACAAGAAAAAATATAAAATTTCACCCGAATAGTGCTAGACTAATATTCGAAGAAGAAAAAAAAGTTTAATTATTCCTAAAATAGCTACAGTTACTTAATGACAAAAGATACAAAAATGATCGCGTATGAAAACATGTAACATTCAAGATGCTGGCCCTGAATGATCCACTTGGGAGTCTTCAGGTCTAAAGCTGTGTTAGGCACAGGTGTGCTTTTTACATTTTAAATTCAGGACTTCTTACTGCCAAATACATCCCAATAGGGTAACAAACAGCCCCCTTGGCAAAAACAATAACACCCCTGTTCCTAGTCTATAAAACCCCTCATCATGCGTCATGCAAAATGCTCAGAACTGAATAAAGCTGAATAAAATTCCCAGGGTGCTTCTTTTTAAAAGAGAGGCGCACAACACTAACATTACTCACAACTGTTCAGTTTAAACAGAAGTCCACTGCAACAGAACTCCAGGACTGTAATAGAATCCATTTTTTGTTTTTCTTAAGAACAGAAGTTAGAGAAGGGAAGGGAAGTGGGGCTTTATGAATCCATCTGTAGTCAGTAAGGGCATGGAACGAGCGAGACTTAAACTCAGTTAAATGAAACTAACCCACTCACATGGCTCGTCTGTCAAACCTGGCAATAGCCTTGTCCCCCCCATCCCCCCTTTCCTTGTGAGAAAAAGATAAATCTGAACCCTAAAGGACCTATTCTTTGGACATCTAAGCAGGAACTGAGCGCACTCTCATTACCGTGACATTAACAGCAATTATGCGCCCCATTCAAACACCTTTTGTGTCCTGGACGAAGTTCTCTGCGAGCCTGCAATGTTTGGCCTGAGAACTGTTCTCCCTTGAAAGCACTTTCGAGCTCCCGACACCGAATGCAACATTCTTTTTTTTTCATCCCAGCAATTTTCATTCACTTCGCTACCAACTGCTTTAAAGCTGAATAAAAAAGGAGCATGTCAAGCCTTTTCTTTTTTGCAGCACTGCAGCCACAGAGTCTTACAGCGTCAGCTACATACAGAATTCTTACAGCGACACACAGTGAAGGCCTAAAAGAAGATCCCTCAACGGATCTCAAGTTGTTACTGTAAGGTGGGTGGAAACACAGTTTTATACAAGGTTGTGCGTCTTCCAATGAAATAAAACAACTAAAACACCGGCACATTTGAACCTGCGGCACCTCTGCCAACCACCAGCCCCCACAGCCTGCAGCATCAATCCAGGTGTCCACTCAACTGTTTATTCAAGGGTTTCATTTTAAAAAAAGGAGAGAGAGAGAGAGAGAGAGAGAGAGAAGCAGTAGTCTTTGTCAATGCACTTCTATACTGTGTGTGTGCCTGTGTGTAAATTCACAGGCCAGTTTATTTATTTAGTGCTCTTTTCTAGTTCAGCATCAGTGTCAGTGCCAGCTAACAATGTATTTGATGGGGTTTGAAAGAGCAACTACTGTGGGCGTTCATTTTTCATGATGCACACTTTCCGTTCATAGTTTTAGATTCTCATGTCCCAGTTTATTCCATTTTAGGATCTGCCTTAATATCACTTTTTATTTTTCATTTCTGAACGAACGCAGACGCATGTTACCCTTTGACCTTGTAATAGTACAGCCCTCTGTCAGTCCCCAAAGTGGAGACGTAACAGCTGACCTTCACAAGCTCACCAGGCAATACAAAACAATTATGCTCTTCAATGAAGGCTGCAGGTTTGTCATATTTGGGATATGTATGTCACATCTTGTGGCTCTAGGATACAGTCTTTTATATACAATTGAAAGAGACTTAGATTCAGTGCTTCTAAGAAAGGCTTGCCTAGAAATTTTAAACAGTACAAAATATACAAAAGCATGCTATTGAAAACATGTGTCTGCAAACATGTATTGCACATTTTAAATATTATTTTACTTTACTCACGTTTACTGCTAAACTTTTTTTTTTCTCCTACATATATTTTTTCACTGTGATACTCATTAATACCCTTTGCTCCCCACATGTAGAATGAATAATTTATTTTCCATGTTTTGAGTAACAGTCTGTGCCTGTGGACTATATTTAACAGAGATGACAAACGTTGTGTTCCAGATGTACAGAGCAATCTTTGTATTCAAGCGTTATGGAAATGCATGACTTAGGAGCCCAGTGTTCAGCTGCTAAGCCAAAGTAGATTTCCAGAAATGAAAAACTGGGGAGAAATGACCTACAGATAACAACATTTCTTCCCAACAGAAAAGTGCACTAACCCAAACCAACGTTTCATCACAAGTTACACCGAATTATCCTAGAAGTGTGGCTTAAATAACTTTACAACGTAACTCAATGGGGTTTCTTTCTGTGTATTCTCTTTACACAATCCAGATAACTTGGACTCTTTCCAACCATTTTTTTTATATTACATTATATTATATCTTGATATATAAAGAAGAAAGTTGGTCTGTCTGTCTGTTCCTTTCTGCATTTGGACCCCCGCAGGAGCCAGTGCAACCAAACTCTGCACAGCCTCCTCTTTCATCCAGGGGAAGGTAAAAAAGGAAAAAAAATGTTGACCCCCAGGGTACTTTATTTAGTAACCCCTACAGTAGCCATGTATCCCACAAAACCAAAACAAAAATTTAATTAAATAAAATTTAAAAATGGCAAAAAACAAAAATAATTAAAAAAAAAGGAAAGGGGTCCGAACACATTGTACGACACCCAAGATCGGTAACTTTATATATATATATATATATATATATATATATATATATATATATATATATATATATATATATATATATATATATAATTTTTTTTAATAGATGAAAAATTGCTACAGTAGCTATTCTTTGTTTTTGAACACCACAAATTAAACAGGTCTACCTAAAACTCCTAAGAATTTCCTGAATACGACAGAGCATTAAATATGCTTTTCAACGCATTAACAAAGAGAAAATATAAAGCACAAAACAAACAGCGTGGTTTCGGAGTGCATTTCAGAATTGACGCTTCTAAATAGTGCAGTCTGTGAACAGTATCATATGAAGTATGATAATGAAGCCCAGCAAGCTAAACCCCAGCAATCTGCTCAGTAAATATTTACAGCGTGAATCTTTTCCATTCATTCACCACTGCTTACAAAACCCTACTGTACTCTACATCTGCAATTCATTGACTTTACAATTTACCACATGTTGAGATGGGAGAGGTCTCGGCTCCATTAGAATCACTGCACAAATATGCAAGTGATTTATTGTTTTAAAAACTGGAGGCCGATTTAATGCAACTCCACTTTTCCTGAACATTACTCCTATTGGCAGACCATGAACAATGACAGTTCGGACTAATTAAGCTCTGAAAATGTGCTGTGCCCCGCTAATGCCTACCAGGCCTCAAATGTATTTTAATGGTGCCAAACTAGTTAGAAACTTAACCCCTTTGCATCTGAAATATATTCATGTATTACTACTTGCAATGTGAGATTAATTAATTAAAAAAAAAATACACAAAGTGATGTTTTTGTCACGAACGCGGTTGAGAAATTAGCTGTTTTTTGTTTTTTTTTTAAACAAAAAAGTAATTTGCAAAACAAAAGGATGCCTATATCCTAAACAAACTGTCCATGTATTTTGTAACAACCGACACAAAACAAAGTGACGCGGTACCATTAAGCCCCTGTGGATAGCAATTAGGATCCATTAGCATGTAGAGCCAATTTGATAAGGTGCAGGCCTTCTCCAAATCCCTCTTACCCCATTTTATTCACCTCTCGGGGAATGCTGTTTAAAGCTGCACCCTCACACACACACACACACACACACACACACACACACACACACACTCCAGATGATAATTCCTATTCTATTGTTACGCTTATCCCAGTAAATTAAACAAGCTGCTATCTACAAACAAGCAACAGTGCTGTTCAGAAATTCAGGGCTGCTTTCAATCCAAATCTGGAGCAAATGTAGTAACCTACTCAGCTAAATGGAATTTATTTTCCTCTGGAAAAATAAATGACCTTCATAAAGAAGGAAGAAAGACACTTAATTCATTAATCATACTGGACTTCACAAACATATTGTATTTATAAAAATAGTTAACTACTAAACCACACAAAAAAAAAAAAAAAAAAAAAAAACACAGAATGCCAAAGTTTGGAGGAAAAAAACCCTCCAAAAAAACAGCTAAAAATGAAGCAGAATAACCCTGTTTAACAACAGAACAGCCAGTGACTATGGAGAACTTACAATATAAAGAATAAGGTTATGTTTCTATATGAGAGTGTGTTTGAGAATGGGGTTTGTGCTGTTTGTTTAATTTTTCAAACTGCTTATAATTATATAGGGAAACCGTGACCCATTGCCAGTGTCTGCAGACCTTCGATATTATAAGGCCAGCATGGCGTCAAATATCTTAACTTTCAGAAGTCTTACAGGCTGTAAATAAAGCCTGTGGATTTACAAGCCTGTGCTGCCTGCCAGCCAGAGTGTGGCACATTTCTGGTGAGGTGTGTTTCTGCCTGCAGCAGCAGAACTAACCCATTGACTTTAAACACGGGTTTAGACCCAAGCGTTGGGCTTGCTGAGAGCAGTGTATGCAAACATTTCCAGCGCACCGTGAGCTAATGAGGGGCTCCAGTTAGCACTAAACTATCGTTTGTAGCAAAGCATGATGGTCAAACTGCTAAATGAAAATACATGCGACAGAAATTAAATAAACGAGTTAAACACCCCCCTCCTCCCCCCACCCCCTCAAGGAATCTAGTCACTGTGCTGCAGGAAACATGTTAAATCCAGGCTCCCTCACACAGGGCAGCCAAAAACATCCAGCTTAAACACAGCCCATAGACAGCTGGAATAATCTCCTCGGAGTTTTAGTAACGGAACAGAAATGCACATTATCACAAAAATCTGCAGCTGTCAGTGCCAAATACACTGTCGTTTATATTACTGCTGCGGTTAGTGAGGAGGCACGGTGCTAATGTTTAGAGCTTCCACGTACCGGTACATCTTTCCACATCTAACCTATGTCCTTTACTGGACAAGCATATCAATATTAAATTCAAGCCAAAGCATTAAACAAAAAATGATTACAGCTGTCACTCTGGCAATTACTAATACAACTATAAAAAAAAAATATATATATATATATATATATATATATATATATATATATATATATATATACAGCTCTGGAAAAAAATAAGAGACCACTGCAAAAAAGAAAATAAGTTCATATTCATTTTTAAACAACACAATACTAATGTTTTAACTTAGGAAGAGTTCAGAAATCAATATTTGGTGGAATTACCCTGATTTTCAAGCACAGCCTTCATGCGTCTTGGCATGCTCTCAACCAGTTTTCTTCCAGGACAACCTTGTACTTGGCTTGATTCATGCCAAAGCTGCCCGATTCCAGCCTTGCTGAAGCACCCCCAGATCATCACCGATCCTCCACCACATTTCACAGTGGGTGCGAGACACTGTGGCTTGCAGGCCTCTCCAGGTCTCCGTCTAACCATTAGACGACCAGGTGTTGGGCAAAGCTGAAAATTGGACTCATCTGGGGGTGCTTAAGTAAGGCTGGAATCAGGCAGATTTGTCTTTGTGAAGGACGCATGAATCAAGCCAAGTACAAGGTTGTCCTGGAAGAAAACTTGCTTCCTTCTGCTCTGACAATGTTCCCCAACTCTGAGGATTCGTTTTTCCAGCAGGACAATGCTCCATGCCACACAGCCAGGTCAATCAAGGTGTGGATGGAGGACCACCAGATCAAGACCCTGTCATGGCCAGCCCAATCTCCAGACCTGAACCCCATTGAAAACCTCTGGAATGTGATCAAGAGGAAGAAGGATGGTCACAAGCCATCAAACAAAGCCGAGCTGCTTGAATTTTTGCGCCAGGAGTGGCATAAAGTCACCCAACATCAATGTGAAAGACTGGTGGAGAGCATGCCAAGACGCATGAAGGCTGTGCTTGAAAATCAGGGTAATTCCACCAAATATTGATTTCTGAACTCTTCCTAAGTTAAAACATTAGTATTGTGTTGTTTAAAAATGAATATGAACTTATTTTCTTTGCATTATTCGAGGTCTGACAACACTGCATCTTTTTTGTTATTTTGACCAGTTGTCATTTTCTGCAAATAAATGCTCTAAATGACAATATTTTTATTTGGAATTTGGGAGAAATGTTGTCAGTAGTTTATAGAATAAAACAAAAATGTTCATTTTACCCAAACACATACCTATAAATAGTAAAACCAGAGAAACTGATAATTTTGCAGTGGTCTCTTAATTTTTTTCCAGAGCTGTATATATATATATATATATATATATATATATATATATATATATATATATATATATTTATTATACACACACATCAAATGCATCCAAATAATTTGTTTACTTATTTTTAAGTTGAAATGTAAACAGAATATAAAATAATACCAAGGGCTATTGGTATAGTGCAGGGTTGGGTTATTATGTGAACAGGTGATCACTCTCTCAATGCAGTATTTACGCTATACGTGTTTAAATGATGCAATACAGCTTGGCTGCTCACAGTCCTCCTGGTTTTAACAAACAAAGCCTCTTTAAAAGGCACTGAGTGTGGCAGTGAACCGGCATGCCATGACATAGCCCATTTAGTTTAGCCAAACACAAAAAGGTATAGTAGTGTAGCGGACTCAGATTCAGGCACTCACCATGTACAATCATTAAGGAAATGCAAGAGACACATTTTTATTTGTTTTTCTAGGATGCCATGTATTTAGTTTATTGTTTTTTTTTGTTCCCCGTTCCACCCCACCCCCCCCATTTAAAATGTAATGACCTGTGTAATGCTAAGCAAAACTACATGACTACATGACATAAATATGTGTGGAACGAGTGGCACACAGAGCTGTCACAACACCTCATGTGGATGGGTCATTTGAACACTTTTCTCTATTAAACTGAAGTGCAAAGGGTTAAACATTGCACCTTGACAGGTAAGAAGGTATAAACACAAGTGCTATTTAAACCCGAAAGCTTGTTAATTGTGTTTGTTAATGTTAAATAAGATTGTCACAGATTAAGACCGCTTTGTTTACGAGTTATTATAAAGCTATTTTGCAATCAATATGTAGGCCCGCACATATGATTGGGATGATCTGCAGCCAGGGTTCTTTTTAAATGTGGTATTTTTACCAAATTGAATAATTGCTGACAATTATAAAATATGCCATACTAAATCTCAAACATTTTTTTTGTTGTTATTGTCGATTATCTTAATAAGAAAATTACTATTTTTATATTCCTAATAATCTGCATAATCTCCATACTGGGAAGCGGTACCATTTTTATATATATATATATATATATTATATATATATATATTATATAATCTTCTTTTTGTTATGATCTTAAATTTCCTGAGTGCAATGTTTGTTTCATTCACTAAATTATTACCATGATTATCACAACAAATACATTAAGTGAAACAAATATTAAAAAACAACATTTATATATATATATATATATATATATATATATATATATATATATATATATATATATGTGTGTGTGTGTGTGTGTGTGTGTGTGTGTGTGTGTGTGTATGTGTGTGTGCAAAAGACTTTAATTTGACTGCAAATACATTACAAAATAAATAGGATTTGTTGATTAAATTGTTAAAAGTAGAAAGAAGTAATACTTTGGGGGCTTTCATTTTTTTACAATGAGAAAAAGGCAATTTTAAGCCATTATAACTTTATATACTGTAACCATAAATGAAAATAAACACGTTAAAAAAAACACTCACAATGCAATTAAATCACTGAATGTTATTTAAATAAAATAACAAAAAACTAGATAAAATAATAAAACGTATAATTGTAATTGGCCTTTCTGTAATTGTACTATAATCCGACATGACAGTTTGTAATTGGAAACAAATATAAAAAGCACTTGCTTTAGAAAATTGCCCCAATTGCATTTATATTGCCCCACTGGGACTCGTGTGCTGTAGGACATTAAATATGTATAATTATTCACTGCTCAAAATATATAGTTGATGGTTGTTATTAACTAAATGCAGTGTAAATGCCTTATTTTAAACCTTATTTTAAAAAAGCTAAAGGTGCGCCATTATTATAACGACAACGAGGATCACTTAACCGTAGAAGCAATAATGGGCAGGGTTGAAATATTCAAAGATCATAATGCATATTATAAATATCCCTTTCTGGTTAAAAAAAATATAAATTTCAGACATGTTTAGATAAACGACGTCGTTTTATGACCACTTCAATTTTATTTTTATTTTGCCAATGTATCAGTTCAGATGTTGGATTACTGTTTATTTTACTGCAAGTATTCATTATCAAAACAAAGCAATCATTTAAAAGAAGGTGTACATGAAGATGAGACGTGATATCTTTCAACCACGGGGCATATTTATGTGGGCTAGGAGGATACAAGTGAATGACTTAACATTCGCGCAAACAAGTTAGGACTTCTTAATACAAAGGTACAACACTGCATTCATTTTAAAACTGTCACCTATTAACCCTTTTTTAAGTATAATCTATGGCCATTCAGGAATCCGTACAAATTAAACACATCCACAGTGTGCTGTGAACAAAATATTACTGAATAACAATTCACATCCGGCATTCATTTTGCATGGAAGCGACACATATCATATATATATATATATATATATATATATATATATATATATATATATATATATATATATATATATATATATATATATCCATACCTATGATGAAACGCAGGTAGAAAGCTAAATGCACATTGCTTGTATTATAAACAAATACAATGTGGATTCCTTAACAAGAACGAGACAGCTGATGACAGGACATGAAGTCTACAAAATACCCCAAAGACCCAACAAGATCAACATTATTTTATTAATGAAGTGTTAGAAATGTTTGTTAATAACGGGCACGTAAATTATAATATATATATATATATATATATATATATATACACACACACACATACAGGAGTACAGGTGCACACATAACAAAACTGTTTCCCTGCATGCAGTTTAGCCTAGAATTTCAAGCGATTCCAAGGTATATTGCTATATAGAATGTGAATTTACAGATAATTACAAAAAAAAAGTAAAATATTAAAATGACATAAATTTTAGGTACAATAATTATAATACTATCGTGTGTAAAAAAAAAAAAAAAAAGTGAGAAAGTGCAACCATGTATCTTAAAATAAAACTATTTTATAAACAGCATCTACCGGCAATGTAATGAAAATAAATTAAAAAGAATCACACGCTACTATACTGCAGCTATCTCCTCTGGCTACAGCACGAAAATATTTATTGGTACGTGAAATAAAAAACAAGTTATGAAATGTATTAATATTAAAGATGGAATGCGTATGCAGCTAAACAAATGACACAGAACTTAAAAACAACTTGCGAAACTTTTTTTTTTCTAAAACAATATATCACGTATGTGTATGTATACCTTTATATATATATATATATATATATATATATATATATATATATATATATATATGGTATACATACATACATATATGTGTGTGTGTGCATGCATGCATGCATGCATAAATAATCTGCCTCCTGCCATCATCACGTGTGGCTTTTATATTAAGGAAATTAAAAACAAACTTACTGTTCGCGCAGTTGGAGAGAGTGATCCATTCTGAAGGTAAGGGCTTGTGAGATCGGGGATCATTATAAACGGGTAGCCCGGGTATGGTGGGCTCTTAAACAAACCTCCATCTTGCCTTTTTGCTGCTAACATGGCGGGAGTAAAGGGAAGAAAACTTTTGTAAGTGCCTTGAAAACTTGTTTTGCGTCTCAGAAGCAGTCATCAATTCAAAACACAACACTCGCAGAGACTGTACTTTTAAACAAGCCATGCGAGAGACCCAAACAAGTGTGTGATTAAACTCACCCTCCTCTAAACTTTCTCTTGATTTGTCTCTGAAAGTTTCTGATCTAGGCGGAGGCCGTCTTTCCGCCTTGAAATGCAACGAAACACACGGATTGCATTAAAATAAGAGAGAGAGAGAGAGAGAGAGAGAGAGAGAGAGAGAAAGTTACAATCGGTGCGGAATTGCGTGTTTGCAAAATAAAATATTACAAAACATCACGGAATGCACAAAACAGACACGGGGTGATCGACCCCTTTTCCACTTACCTCTGAATCTGACGAGCTGTTTTGATTAGTTTCTGATTCGTTTACTAGAGAAGATTTGACGTCTGCTAAATCCCTTTCTGCTGATGAGTTCTCCGAAATTTTTTCCTCCTGCTCCCCTTCGTCTTTGAAGGAGATCATTTCATCGTTCGCCCCCAGATCGTCCCCTCCACCGCCGTTGAGCTGCGGCATTTTCCCGAGCAATTTTGGGGCAAAAACCAGAAAGTTTTTAAACCCTTAATCTCTATGATCCTGGTCCCGAGCTAAACTTTAGCGTCTGTGTAAGCGTTTTCCAAGGGCTGGTGGATTGTACAAACTAATAAAAAGGGGGATTCTTGGCAGAAAAAGAAGCCGGAGATAGAGCTGAACCGCTCGGATTGAGTGAGTTGAAGTTGGTCGGAGTGGTTTTCGGTTCAAAGGCGGCGCTGATTGACAGATAGAGGGGATGGAAATAGAGAGAGAGTCTGGATTCAGGATTATTGACAGGGAGAAACACACAAGAAACTAATGAGATTCAAACAGGGAGGGACCTGAAGTGACGTTTTCATAAATAGAGAAGGGCAGGAAAGTAAGAAAAGAAAGAGAAAAAAAACACAGCTTGATGAAACCGGCGGAGTTGTGTTTAGCTTTGCAAAGCAAGCAGAAAAAGACAGTTTGGGAAATGCACGGGATCGCTCACCAGCTCGTGCAGTAATGATTGCAGAATACTGTAAGCGGAAGATAATACTATTATTAATAGTGGTAATAGTAATTTTAGTAGTATGGTTAGCCACAGTTGCCACTAACTGAGTTCCTAAAATTACTATTTATATTTCTACAGTCTAGAATGGTTTTAGTTCTGTAATTATTTGTCTAACTCGGGGTTTCCGCATGCATTAAAAACACAAAAGCATTGCATTCTAAAAAAAAAAAAAAAATGTTTATTTAATATTCAAATGTACCACGTTAACATATTTAATTATAAAAATATATACTTTAAAAGCACTGACTGCTAGCCAAAATACCAGTTACAGGTACCTAGGCTACATCATTGGACAAACTTGAATTAAAACCCACACACCACAATAAAAGTTTGACAACATTACTCCATTGTGAAATTTATTTTATGTTTAGGTATGTATTAACAGCCAGCACAGGAATAAATAAACACATTTAACAATAAAATAAATCAATTGGATTTAAGTGTCTGTTTTTTTTTATTATTATGTGGAATGATGGCATTAACATTATTATTATTATTTATTTCTTAGCAGACGCCCTTATCCAGGGCGACTTACAGTCGTAAACAAATACATTATGCAGAAACTAATTATATATATATATATATATATAAATGAAAGAAAAACATATTTTATCTGTAACCAAAAAGTACCCCCTCCCAAAAAAAAATAAAAAAATACCCCCCCCCCCCCCCCCAAAAAAAAAAGTATAAAAATGCAAAAGCCAGCAAGAGAGGAAAAAAAGGTGCGGGAAACAGCGAAAGGTCTTTTTAAATACAATCCAGTATGGGGCAATGCTGAGGGCTAATGAGCCTCCTCCGATCTAGGGACCATGCATTGTTCATAAATAAAGGAACAGGAACTGTCCTGTCTATGGGCTTTTCTTGTCACAGGTTTCCATAGTTCAGGAGAAGGAAAACAATACTACTAAAAAAGTTTTGAGCTATTACCTTTTCTTTTTTGGCCCAGTAGGGAAAAAAAAAAAAATGTTTATTGTGTTTTTTGTCCACATTGTATCTGAATTCATGAATATTTGTGGCTGTCTGCTCCACGCTGGGGTAATGGAATCTGAGGGCTGTAAGCGCTCTAAACCCACCAGTATGCAAGAGTATTTTTGTGGCTTGACAGCAGGTCCTCCATCAAGGGAGGGCATATTGGAGCCCTAAGACCTCAATAGAGCCACTGAGCACTGCTAAACAAAGGGCAGCCCTGGCAGGCAGTAGCTGATAGGAAGCCTGCATTGTGCAGCGCTATCCTTGTTTCCCTGGATAGAATCATGCAGTGGGCAACCCTCTGCTGTTTTCTCTAGGCCAGTAAGATGTGTGTGGATATTTTGTTTTTGTGTCTGTCTCAACCCTGAATTTACTTGTAGTGTCTATTCATTTTATTTATATGCATATCAACAGTTGTATCTTACAGAAATACAGTAAGTATATATATTTTTTTAAATGTCCCTTTGCCCCTCACCAAAGTTTTGTGTTTCTAGACTGTTAGAGAATGTGTTTAAGAAGCAGTGTGTTACTCTGTATGCACTTTCAATGGGGGATATATTGACAAATTCCCTCTTTAACGCTCTTCTGATCCAGACACAGTTGGCACAAAGCGTCAAATAAGAATATAGCTTCAGTGTTTGCTAATAATTCAAGTTATCTTTTTTTTTTTTTTTTTTTTTACGCTGGTGATATTCTTTGGCATCTGCATTTCAGTCTTAAGAGTCACTTAAAAAGTTAAAAAAATAAAATAATAATTCTGACCCTGTGTGTGTGTGTGTGTGTGTGTGTGTGTGTGTGTGTGTGTGTGTGTGTGTGTGTGTGTGTACATGTCCTAGAGATGCAGTCTGGAAATAAGCAATTCAGAGATATCAGAGTCATGCTGACACTCTGATATCTCTGAATTGAAAATTGCAAAAACTATTTTGCAAATCTATATAAAGATATATAAGTAAAGCACATTTAAATAAAAATAAAAAAGACCGTGCAGCATTTTACTTGTAAACTGTTTATTTTCAGAGTAAGAATTGTTTAGAGCTTAAATACGGTGAAGCAGGTTGTGTATTAATAATTGGCTTGAACACTAAACCGCTACATCCTCTAATGCGCTAAACTCTATCAATTCAGCTCAAGTCACAATAGTTAAGCACTTTAAGATAATCTAGCAATCTTGCCATTCAATAATATCAGTGTCAAAAATGAAAAGAAATAACGGTGTGCAGAGATGCAAAGGTCAGTCTTATACATCATATTCTGTTTTGTTTATACAGAATCATTAACATACCTACAGAACGTTTCTATGCAAAGTATAGTGAGATGTGTCTGTTATTAATTAAAAAAAAAATGTTGGACCTCCTAATGGCACAGCCTGTGCTGTTCGTAGCAACAATCATGGTAAGGGGTTATTGTCGAACGGTTTGCCAGCTCTCCTCGGAGAAAGATGAACACATTACATAAATGCCTGTTCTTAGCATGAAGAACTTGGCATTACACTTCCAGCATTTAGTCAGATTTCCTGACTGATTTCCCTGTTGCAAGGAAAGCTTTACTCACTGTCTTTAACTGCTTTCTACCCCATAGCTTTTTAACCAGTTCAAATTCATTCTGTTTTCTGAATAGCATGCTGGTTAACCACCAGTATTTGCTTGCAGTGGCTTTCTATATTACCTGGACTACAGTAATACAACAATTGATTTATTTCATTATGTTCAGTCTTAGCCAAATTCCAAAATCCAAATTCCAAAATCAAATTGAACACAAATGGTTTGCTGGCTGTAGAGAGGTTCACATTATGTCATTAGGCAGGCTTTATCCCTGGTAAGTTGGTGGTATGTGTCGGGGATAAAGCCTGCCTTGGGATGCTTTTCCAACTATCAACAGACAGTTCAATATAGAAAACAGCACTCCCGGGTGGTGGCTGTACAGCTATAGAATCACACTATGGAATTAACTAATTGTGCTTCATAAAGTCGAATGAAACCTGCTGAATAATGTTACGTTAACATATTTAATTAAATACTGCTTTGTAGTTTTCCATATACTTAATGAAAAACTGACAAAAATTGAAAAATGTGACATTTTGAAATCTAACATGAAATACTGTACTACTGTGATGGCTTCTGGTAGACTTTTGTGATATGATTTTGTAGTTTATTTGATTACATGGTATTAAATAGAAGATCTAAATTATGTTCATATAGTTATTTTATTTTTAACTATGTCGCAATCCTAAAATTCTAAGTATTGCAAAACTTTTGGCCAGAGCTGTAAGTCACTAAAAAGATCAAACCTAAGACCCTGCTCAAAATGAAATATGTGAAGTCTTCAGGAATATTTGCTTTTTTTCCATTTAAAACAAGTGCTAAATAGCAAATAATGTCAGTTAAACATGTTTGGTCTTTTTGAACACATTAATTACATTGGAATGTAAAGAATTGCTGCTCCTTCTTCAGCGTGGAGTGTGTTTATTTCTGTAATGCGTGAATTCAAATAAGCTGCTTTTAATGATTTCATTAACAGTAAAATTCAATTCAAAGTATTTCCTTGTGTTAAAAACACCCCTGGTACTGTATTTTACAACGTGTGAGATTTTCAATGAAAACCAAAGAAACGTCTTCATTTCCAAAATAAACATGTTAGGAATCTGTCTTTACAAAGGTGATAGAGAGGAATATCAATGAAAATGGGTAAGACTGGGCACTTGAACATGGTTTTTAGTTTGTAGTGGTATTCAGCGTGCTCTTTCCAATGTGTCTGGTGGCCTTTGGGGGTGCACCAAATGGGGAAGCTGCAATTGTTTGCACGCCCTCCAAGTGCGCAGAAATCTAACTTTATGCTTATAAAAATGTTTTTCCTATGCTCCACTCTGAACACACACCGAAATTGAAGCAGTGTAGGAACAAACGACTCAAGATTCGGTACTTGCATCAAAAATTGGGCAACATTTGAAAAAGGGTCCTGTGGCAAGTTGTCACCTTTTAAGAATCCAAGGACGTCCTGAGAAATTTGGGGCCCCGGTACATCATGTTGGCTGGGGCCCTACCACATCCCATCATCCCATCCAGCCCTGTCTTATTTTTAGATTTAAACAGAAAAAAATCTAAATGGATTTATTTATCCATTTAAACCTAACTTGATGATATCTGAAACAAGGAATGTCAAACATTTTTAAACCCATATAAAAAGCCTTTTAATGTGCCCCACTGAGCATGGGGCCCTGGTACAGTTGTCTCCCGCCCCCTCTCATCAGCACTGGTCATAGGAGTGGATGAGTAGGAAGAGTGAAATTTCTGGGTATTCCATGCTGCGTGAACCTCTTATTGGCTGACTAACAATATTTTGAAGGAGGGTTAGTTGAAATCAGTGGAAATCCTATTTATCCGTTGTTGGCCAAAAGTGGGAACAAAAATACAAAGACCTCCCCCTCCCAATTCACCAGGGGAATGTATTATTAGTAGCACCAGGGGAATGTATTATTACTAGCACTAGGTGGTATGTATTTTCTGTTCGGAGAAAGAGTCGTAAATAATAGTTCCAGCTGTAGACTATTATTATTGAAGTAATAGGAAGCTGTTCTTTAAGAAAGGAGTGTGGAGGTGAGACAGACTTAAAAAAAATGTATACATTGACAGCCGAACAGTGCAAATTTATCTGAACATATAGATAACACTTGAAATGCAATTTGAAGAATACAAATTCTGCCTATGCAAAATCATTGTTACCGCTGTTAAGTATGAATTCATACATTTGTTAAAAGGTACATTTCAGATGGTGATAATTCATTCTCTATTGTGTGTGTTTACAGAAAAGTTTGAAAACTGAATAAACAAGAACCATAAGCTCAACCAGCAATGCCAATGCATTACATTGATACTGCAATGGATTGCAGTGTATATTGGTGTAATGTTTCTACCAATGGATGTTACCATTGTAGCTGCAATTGCGCTCCAGTTGCCCCTTGTGCTAGCCATTGCATTGCCTTTGCAGAGGCTTGCCTTTGAAGATCTGTTGGTAAGGGATTCTGTATCCCTTTCCTTCTCGTTGTGTTCTTATGAAACCATGCAGGGACGTTGGTTATGAGATGATATTCCACATTCTGTGGATACCTGCACTTGTGCTGTGTTCTCTATATAAGAGACCAGGGAAAAGTATGTTCAATTACACCTTATTTGGAATGTCCAGGTAAATAAAAAGACTCTAAAATGATCTAAGTTCACTTTTGAAATGATGTATTGATATATAGCCTCTAGGGAAAGTGGCTTACCTTTCTTGACAAAACAAAGATGATGCAGGATGTGAATCCCTGCATTCATGATGGACCCGCCCCCTTCATAAATATTGATGATTAGTGGATCCCAGCATTCATGATGGACCCGCCCCCTTCATAAATACTGATGATTAGTGGATCCCAGCATTCATGATGGGCCCGCCCTCTTCATAAATACTGATGATTAGTTTGGCACGTGACATGCATTCAATTTGTGGAGCCTACACACTGTCTTTCTATTTCATCATGTACAGTATCTGGAAAAAGCTATTAATAAAAATGTCACATGGAACCATTCGTCCTTTGCTTTTCTTAGAACTAAATAATAATAAAGCAAGTGAAGTCCAGGCATCAAAGAATATTATTGTAATGACTCAAAATACATGGGGACACAAAGACCCCTACTGTAATAACACACCTTAAACACAATCAGTTTTTCTATAGTTTACAGTTTGACTAAACATGTTGTTCAAACACAACTATATCCTTTGTGTAACCTATACTTTTCAGTGGATTTCAAGCCTGTAAGCACTTTGACATACCGTTTCAAGTATAGCAGAAATAGCTGCAGAATACATTGTTAAAATATCTCAGATCAAATCATGTAATGATCAATGAACTCTTTCTAAAACAAACAACCAGGTATTTTGACATCTGTTACTGTAACCATTGTGAGTTTTTTTTTTCTTTTCTTCTAAAGGCCAACCACATACCGTTTATTGTCAAATAAGCATTATGTCCCTTTTTGGTAAATTATTTATTTATTTTTTAGCAGACGCCCTTATCCATGAGATAGTGTATATTTGATCAATATTAATAAGGCTACACAAACTCCACCGGTAATTAAGGAGAGCCTCTCTCCTTTGATTCAGCCCATTACTAACGCCTCTGCATCTTTAGATTAAAACCCGACCTCTTTTATTTAATAATATGAAATCCTCCATGTATCTTCTAAAAGCTTTAATAAGACAAAGATAAGATTTGCATCCCCATGCAAGTGTCTTTTTCAATTGATTATGAAGCTGCCATTGATGTGTGAGAAATGGATGTTTTCCTCTGTTCTTAAGGGGGTCTAATAGAGGAGGAGGGATTTGAGGAGGAGATTTTGCTACTTTGATCTTCAATCAGGAAAATTCCTATTTCTCTTTGTCAGACTATATTTGGTAAATAGCAGTGACAATCCACGTGGTTTGTAAGATGAAAAACAAAAAGGGGTTCAGTGTTTCATATTTTTCCAACGTTTCGATGTAGAATATGAATTGCTTTCCTACTCTGCTTATTGCTCATTGCAAGTACAGTCATACTACTACTATAATAATAATAATAATAATAATAATAATAATAATAATAATAATAATAATTACATCAAACTGAAAAATTTAAAAAATGCCCCGGCCATTTATTTTGTTACTTAAAAGTAGTTTGTAAGTGGAATCCATGCCTGTTTTTATTTAATGATTGCTATTTGAGGGGCTGTGTTGCTGTGTTATTTAATGATTGCTATTTGAGGGGCTGCATCTCTGTGTTATTTAATGATTGCTATTTGAGGGGCTGTGTTGCTGTGTTATTTAATGATTGCTATTTGAGGGGCTGCATCTCTGTGTTATTTAATGATTGCTATTTGAGGGGCTGTATCGCTGTGTTATTTAATGATTGCTATTTGAGGGGCTGTGTTGCTGTGTTATTTAATGATTGCTATTTGAGGGGCTGTATCGCTGTGTTATTTAATGATTGCTATTTGAGGGGATGTGTCGCTGTGTTATTTAATGATTGCTATTTGAGGGGCTGCATCTCTGTGTTATTTAATGATTGCTATTTGAGGGGCTGTGTCACTGTGTTATTTAATGATTGCTATTTGAGGGGCTGTGTTGCTGTGTTATTTAATGGTTGCTATTTGAGGGGCTGTGTCACTGTGTTATTTAATGGTTGCTATTTGAGGGGCTGTGTTGCTGTGTTATTTAATGGTTGCTATTTGAGGGGCTGTGTCGCTGTGCTGTTAGTATGTCAAGGCCAAAGTTCATATTACCTGCTTGCACTAGGCATTCTTTACCAGTTTGGTAAAACTAACAAGTTTGCTTACAAATGTTGTTATTCATAAATATTTAATTCAAATAAAATAAACATAAGGGAAGTCTGAACAGGCTTCTCTTCTTTGTATCTAAAGGGCTTGTATAGTAATGATCATACCTCTGAATAACCGCTCTTAAAGATGTTAAAAACAGGTTGATATTTAGTTGCTGAGCTGTAAAGTAGAAGCAGGTATATGCTTTTTTTACACACACACACAGACGGTTGTTGCTTTCATGTTTCAAAGAGGGAGAATGCTGAGCTGTCCTGTTAACAAACTAAACAGTCAACATAAAGTATAGTACTGCACTCAAAAGACTATGTGAGCAATGTACACTGAACATTATTGCTGAATGGCTGCACTCAGCTCTTCCACAGCTTATATAGGGCTGGTGGATCACATGACAAGTCACATGAGCATACCAATTTGCTTACATTGCAGACTACTGAAATTCTCAAATTTGACTTACATTCTCCAATTTTGTGTCCAGTCAGTGTAGTAAACAGACATCATGGGAACAGCATTTCAGTATAGAACATGACTGTGATGCTCTACAGCTTTAA
This sequence comes from Acipenser ruthenus, assembly GCF_902713425.1. Lineage (NCBI taxonomy): Eukaryota > Metazoa > Chordata > Actinopteri > Acipenseriformes > Acipenseridae > Acipenser > Acipenser ruthenus. The sequence continues at coordinate 38,585,287 of NC_081201.1, read as the reverse complement.
GTATTTGATCAGGCAGCAGCAATTTTCCATTCGCTACCAGGAGCTTGAGTTTAGATAGAGAAAGCATTTGCATAATGCCAAAAACATATTCAAATATTTGGTATTCCATATGCCAGTGGTTCATTCATACTTTAAATAGAGTAATTGAAAACATATTGTTGCATTCACTGAAGGGGTCCTGGTGATCTAGGCAGTTCATTAATAGGTGTGCAATTGAAACGGATCGCCAAGGAATTAGCCCTGGTTAAACACTGCAACAATGTGGATTATTACATTTAATTGGCCTTCTATTGCTTGCTTCACTCCTACTCTAGCATATTAGTCTCTGGTGGCCAATAAGTCACAACAAATCTGGCTTTAAACATTCTGAAGAATGAAAAAAGGGTGAAGCTAAGCACAGAACGAAGGGAGCGAGTGGAGAAAGGAATGGAGAGGCTGGGGGCTTGCTGGAGGCATTGCAGGGCAAGGGGGATTGGTTTAGGTGATCAGCAGCTGCGCACTCAATAAAGCTCAGTGGACAGAGAGGGAACTCATACAAGTAGACATCCGCACGTGATTATTTAAAAATGTTTATATCCTTGAAGGAATAAGAAGTTATATTCAATATTTCTATGCAAGGCTGCAATGATAGAAAAGAACTAAAGCAGCTAAAAGGCATGCGAGGATTGGCTTGCATACTGATGATTTCAAATATTAAAGTACTTCATACAGTTTTAAAAACAGTACTGCATAAGCCCATGTTGGAGATATTTCTCTATAGATTGTTATTAGTATAAAAAAACCCTGCATGTTGACAGCAGAACAGCAGAATACCAACATGTTTTTGCTGCTCAAGCACATAATATCCTCCTACTGCTGAACGTCATAGCAGGGCACGGCTATGCACAACATACAAGTGACCTGCAAATTGACATTAAAACCCGCCATCATTGTACAACACGCAAAATAAAACTTATATGTAAGATTTGATTTAAGATCAATCTTGGCTGTTTAACATGACTTCAGTGTCACTTTCATGATCCGTGTTGCTGTCTTTCATACAAATGAGCATATGAATGTAGAAAGTGGATTAAACTGTTGGGTGATGTATAAAAACTAAAAACATTATCAGCATGATTGTATTTAGACTCCATCTCCATTCCTTGATGGATTCTTAATTCAAGTTGCAAATAATATCATTTTAAATTAACCAATGTTTTTGTTTACTTTTTCTTTTATTGTTCCAAATTGTAATTTTCATAATTTAGGTCAGATTACTCATTATCCTGAATTTCCAGATTACTCATTATCCTGAATTTCTCGAGGATGGGGCATTCCCTGAACTCTGGCCCCTGCCTGTCCCTTACACTGCAGGTTTTTGAGGGGTTTTGTATTCAGTAAAGGGTTAAGCGTAGATAGAGGGTGACAGCAAACTTTCACCACATACTGCATCTTTAATGAAACAGGTTTAAATAAAAATGAAGTGATTGTTTTTATATCCGATACAACTAATTAATATATGACAAATAAATCATGTTGTATTGCATAATCATAACTTAGTGTGATTATCACAAATACACAACATGCTCTAAAAAGCAAATATTGCATTTTTTTTTAAACTTTGCACTTTGCAGTACAAGCATTTTGTACATTGAATAATGAGCTATTCAAAGCTGTGCAATGCTTATCAAAAATGCTCTGTAATAATTATGTATCTATTTATGTATTTATAAAATTTAGTGTGTTCAGTTATTTCTCCCCATCACTAAAACCCGTGTACACACTCTGGAGGACTGAAGACCATCAGAAGTCCTCCAATTCCACTGCCTGCCAGTTGGCACTTGGAGAACCTAAGCAGTGAATGTTGCCAAACTACTGAAGCCTGGAGGCAAAGGTTCAGCCTGGCTGGTCTCTGCTTGGCCTCGTCTGGCACAATGAGCTGAAACCAGCCTGCATCAGCGCACAGACCAATGGAGCTTTTCACTGACCACTGACTGATCAATTGCGTCTTTTTTTCACCATTCCATAAAGACATTTTACATAATAGAGTTGTTTGGGATACTTGGGAAATAAGGATCAAACTGAATCTGTGCTTCTACCATCTTAGCGCCAACAACAATCTAGGCATACACTGACACATCACGTGGTGCAGCTTCTGTACGAGTTCCTAATAAAGTGGCCACACCCTGCACTGATCCCTTTATTATCCATCAAGCGCCGGTAATCCCTGGTATACAGAAAACCTGTGTCATAAAGTCTGTTTTCTAACTATGACTGATTTGCATATTTGAATAATGCATTATACTTTTAAGCATATTAAGTAGAATATATCTAGCAGTTATTTGAAGACAGAGATTAGTGTTTCCAAGTTAATTATAAAGATGTCAAATGGCATGCACTGAACTGTAGCCTCAAGGTTATCCTCTGCAGTTCCCTGATTTTAAACACACACAGATGAAATTACATCATACAGATTGCTAAATCTATAGAGTTTCTTATTTTTATTGTATTTTATTTATTTTTTTGCAGCAGAAAATGGTAAAACATGAAACATTATTTTGCACCTATCCCTAAAAGTTTCTGCCCTATTTTAAAGCAAGGAAAAAACTAACTTTCTGAGTGGATCAAACTATTTGATCACACTTGTTAATTAGCTTAACAAATGTATTTTATTTATTAATGATTAATGTATACAGCACTAACCTGTTTAAAAATAATTAAACAGTACTGCCGTCTTTAAAAATGCCTTTAACATTGTGCTTAAAAGAACTGAAAGTCGCTATACACACGGCCCATTGGGGTCACTGCAGCAAGAACTTCCTTCAAACCCAATGAAACGCAAAGGGCCTCCAGTCAAGATCGTCAACTTGGCGCATACAGGACTCAATATGGATAATTGCTTACAGATAGTTATAAATAATGACACATACTTCATTATTAAAAAGTGCTGCTGTCTTTTAAACCCCCTTCTATGATATGATCAACCCACAGTAGAGCTTTATTGAGGGAGGGGAGATGAAGAACAGTGTGTGTCTCTTGTGTATTCTTGTCTGAATAAATAGCAAAACACATCCATTTGTAGAATACATAGTGTCACACAATTCAGTTGTATTTCAACCACTTTTGAGTTTTTTATCATGGCGCTTTAACAAAGAATGCCTAAGTGGAACGAAAGCTCCCTATGCAAGTCTTTTTTTTTTTATAGACCATTTTATAAAAAATGCACAATCTATAAGCAAGAAGCACATAGTCTGTGTCAATATGATAGCCATCAGGCATTAGCGGGTTCAGGTTTCCCATGATAACAATCATTTGCTACTAGCCATCTTAAAGCTGCATTCACCTTATCCCATGCACCCTTTCTAAAACACTACAGAGACGGCAGGTGGATGTGTTGGTCTTTTCCCTTGTGAGATTAACCTGAATTTATACTTGTGTCTGAGAAGATATTCACTTTCTGTAAACTGTGAAATGTGACATGTGACTGCAGCCGAAGAATAGCTGTGGTAATTAAAAAATAATAATAATTCTGCCAAGCATCAGGTGGGAGATGTTAGAAGGCATTGCCAGTCAGTCTCTGACAGAACCTCAGTCAAACAGTTCAACTCTTTTCATGTTGCTGTCAATCTCTTTTATCTGAAGTTAATTTAAAGTGAAAAAGGATGCCTCGGTAGTTTTTAAAAGGTAAAGAAGCGATATTATGAACTCTCTTAAAAACTGTAAATCTGATGTGTTCTTTCAGCTGTACTAAACTAAATCAGACTTGGGGGAAACTGCTCCTCGCACTTTGAATGTTGATTCAAGCAAATCGCATGGACACCCGCGCAATCTGTGGGTATAGATATGGTGTTCTAGAGACTGTCAAAAAGAATGCTGGAGGGTTCTGCACTCAGAATGTGCAAAATAAATACAACAGCCAGAAAATCCTCGGAGTGCTCAATATTTTATGATTCAGTTCTAAACTTTTCAAGGCTGCCCTGGTGCTGCTGTTATACATTGCTGTTTGTTTCGCTTAATGTGTTTTAGAGCCATCCAAACCACATGTTTATCCTGGCTCACCACAGACAGCTGAAATAGCCATTTAGGTGGCCTCTAGGCTATTGCTAGGATAATGCATCTATTAAAATATTAGGCGTGTATTAGTTTAATTGTAGAGGACATTGAAGACTCATCAAAACTTGATTTTACAGCATAAGGACTGTAGATTCTTACACAGCATCGCATTGACGACTTTAAATGAGGCAATGCAAAACATTCTAATTACATTACGTGGTGCAGGTGACAGAGGTTTTTTGTTTTTAAATAAGAGTGCATTAAACTATTTTTTATTAGTTTTTTTTTTGTTTTGTATTTAAACTGGCACAATCCTTTGATGTGTGTTTTTTTTTTGTTTTGTTTTTTTTGACTGTATGGACCTTGCTGCAACAGAGAGGTTCTCAATGCTCTCAGTTGCCTGGAGTACAATCAATCAGCCCTGTACTGAACTGGCACATCTAAACCCTGGCCCTTCCTTTTGAAAACCTCTCTACAGACGATAGATACGAGCGTCCCCATTGCTGAGAAGGGAAGGATGAGATGGCCAGCAGTGCCTGAATATATATATATATAGAGAGAGAGCGAGAGTGCGAGTGAGAGAGAGAGATATGTAGACAATGACAGGAGCCGGAGTAGCCGTCATTCTGTATAAAATCTCTTCAACCTGATGCAAAAGAGCCTGAACATATAATGACATCACAAAAAAAAGTGTCAAATACAAAATGTATTTGTGTCACAAGATTAGGATTATACTTACTATAAAGTTACAATATTTATAAAGGATGAGATTTACTACTCACTTCTACTCATAACGTAGAAAAACACAAAAGCAGTAAAAAAATAAAACATTTGACTTTTTATGTGGCTTCTTAAAGATGCAGTACCTGATATGTTTTGTCATTTTTTTTTTTTTTACATATTTTAAAAAAATAAGTGCAACCTTATCTACTTGGAAGTATATGATTTGGTGTTTCAGGATTATACAAAAATAATAATAATAATAATGTGAGAGAAAAAAGGAAGCAAACACTGTTTTGATCGATTCCAGCCTTGAGAATGAAAAGGTTCTCAGGAAAGTGTCCTGATGCTCGTTTCAATTGGTGGCGCCTCCATTCAGCAGTGGCAGCTGTATGTTTCCTTCAATACATGCCTTTGTTTTAACTATCTATTCTAGAGGAACCGTACTTCACTTGAAGCACAGCTCTTATTGTTTGTCAGGCAATGGCAATCGCTTTTTTGTTATCAAGTAATAGAAGTAGTAACTTGTTTTTGTAATGCTTGTTTACATTCTCCTGATATTTTTTGAGGTAGAACAGAGATTCACAGAATGACCTGAATGAAAGCTTTTGTATTGCTTCATGTAGCAAAACAAGCCCAAGGCCACTGGAAGGGTGTACGGATAAAACACACATACAATACTGGTGTTTTGCTTAACTGGTTTATCATCTGTGCAAAAATGGGTCTCTTCAGGGGTTTTGAAATGGCAAGCATGTGCCAACACATACCTCTATATTTACAGGTGATAATCATTTCTCTATTTATTGATAGTTCAAATTGACGAAGGCTATTGAGCAACACATGTAAATAAATAAATAAATAAATAAATAAATAAATAAATAAATAAAATAAAATAAAAATACTACAGCATCTGTGGGAGGGTATTATTGCCTTTATCTTCAGGGTGCAGCTTATGAAACTATGAAAGCAGGTGGGGGAGAGGAGTGGAAACTCACAATCAGAAGAAAATCTGGTACAAATAATAAAACAATTTCAAATGCAGCGGATGATAGAGTGTACATGTGCCGCATGTGAAATTGACATTGTCTATATCCTGATTAAACGTTTTGAAATATCGCTTCACTGCTATAAGCCACAGCAGGCGGCCTCCATTCCCACTGTTTTTTAATCAGCCAAATGATACCAAAAAAGGGCCAGCCTGGACACATCAGGAGACTGACAAGCTACCGTCACTGGAGCTCAATGAGGTGAACCAGCCCCAGCTCCAGCCCCAGCCCCAGCTCCAACCCCAGCTCCACCCCAACTCCAGCTCCAGAATTCTTGAACTTCTAAGAATCTCCTGGTCGCTACAATGAATTCACAGCAATACGGCCCTAATGATCTCTTTAACCACTGTCAGTCTCCATATCATACCAGGCAAGACCACAACCAAGCCAGCGCTTTTACTTCCTGTATTATAGCAAGGGGGACCACAGGTCAGTGTCTTCAATTATTTCTGATACTGCTTTACAGCTAGTACAGATTAAGGTAATCGTGTTTCATTTTGCCATTGAAATGAAGATGCTTCTACAAGGATGTTAATGTTGCAGTGTAGGGAAAGCCTTTAGAAAATGTTAAGCTAGGGCTGCTATACCAACAAGATGAAGACAGTGTCATTTTGGAAGCTCATGTTTGAATACATAGTGAGATGGGTCATATGATAACACATAAGTGTGTAATAAAAACTAACAAACCCAAGAGCAAAAATAATTCAAGTCTATGTGTTCTTGTTCTGCCTTCTTATGCATTGCATACTTTGGATTTGCAGATATAGGCCGATTTCAATTTATAAATAAATATTCACTTGTGATAGACAAAACAAGAATAGTTTATAATGATAACCAAGAAGCAGTTCCAGTATGTTCTGAACCATATCACTCATACAGCGTGTCCAGAAACCACAGGGTTTTAATCCTCACACTAAACAATCCTTTTGAACAGCTCAACAGCATTGCAGAAGCATACTCACTGTGTTAAACCCAAGCCAGAGAAGCCTGAAATTATTATTAATGACTACAACAAGGCCGTCAAGTCTGTTTTAGATTCAGAATGCACTTCAGACCAACCTTAGCTCCAGTAATGAATGAGCTAAAAGTAATGACAGCCTCACTCAAAAGATTGACGTAGAACAATAGGGGAGTTTTCTTAAAATGTTTTACAAAAACAAATTATTTTGGTCTTCCTGGGTGTATCCAGGACAGCGTAATCAACAAGATCTTTGGCACATTGCTGAAAAATGGTTAACACTATACCACTGAACAGATTCAGGAAACATATTCCAATCAAATTCTTGATGATATATGTCTAGAATAGAAATAGAAGAATACAGTACAAACATCACGATAACCAGCACACAAACTCTTACTTGTGTCCTTAAGATATATTTACAAAAGTCAACAGCATATGGTTTCTTAGATGGATGTTTACTTTACCTAAAGAAGTTTTTGTTTAGATCAGGCTACAACTATGTTGTTTAGAAATGGGGACTTTAATGTTTCCGAAACTTAGCTCTTGAATGCAAATAAAAATAAAAGTACTATAGAAAAATCTATGCATTCTACTGCTTCTGCGTTATATTATTTATTTTTCTATATATTTACTCAAACTCCAGTTCAATCAGTTTTGTTTTTACTCTTCTCCAAATGTAAGAGATGCATCAGAAGATGTTCCAGCGGAGCTCGGGCTCCATGCTGTTCCAATTAGAATTTTTGTCGTGGCCTGCGGGATCCAGTGATTTGGACATCTTTTATTTAACCGCTTCAGTAAAAGGTAATATTCAGCAGCTGTGATCTATAGCAGAATTACAATTTTCAGGGTCAAGGAGGGATTTTGATATTAGAAGGTTGGGAGGAATTGCTGTAAAATCTCATGAGTTGTCTTTAAAAATGAATGAGAAATAGGTAATCCAAGAGTCATTGTGAGGGAAAAAATCAATGTCTATAGAGTGTCTATTCACCTGGGCGATCAAAAACCTTGAAACGTACAAAAGTTGTATATTGTGTTGCGCTGAACATATAAAACATACATATACAAGCTGAACCTCCAGTCATGACCAATGACCATGCTTTACACAACCTTTGCAGAGTATAAGACTTCTTTCATAGCTTTATTACACTTGTCTTTTATTATAACAGTGAAAGAATAAAAGGACCTCATATATATTTGTTACCTCTGAACCACTCATTCACTTGAGCCTGCATGCCAATCCGGAGGGGCACTGTATGAATCACATTCCATTTCCTGCCCTGAGAAAGTGAACAGAAGCTCTGTGATTGGCCTAAAGGCCATTAATATTTAACTGCCTGGAAGCAACACTAGGGACTCCTTGACTTGCTCTCCCCAGTACGTCACCCAAGGGAGTCTACATGAGCTTATTCATTCATCAGGATGTAACAATGTTAAGGAATGAAATTCCATGTTCAGCATCTTTAGAGAGTTTGTTAGAGAACATTTAAATAAAGTTATGTTCACATATAGTTATTTTGTTTTAAGTGATGTCCAGGTGATGCAAAACATTTGGCCACAGCTGTATATAGTAGAAAGACAATGTACCAGGGGTCTATATCACTGACGTCGTTTACATGCACAAGTCATGACAGTTTTCCACACAATGTGTTAACCTACCTTTCAGAAAATGCTTTGCTATGCAGTTCTGATTTAGGAAACAAAATCGTCCGTACCAATGCAGATTACTCATTTCATATTCATTTAGGGGAGGGGATATTTAAATGTCCGTGTCTGCTTACTAAGTAGGAAAAGAACGACTCTGAATATTGTTAGGAGAGCTTCACGCGTTGCCATGAAGATAAAAACATTTAACAAGAGGAATTAATTCATGTGTTGTCGCGCACATTCTGAATTACGCTGAGCATTAGCTACTTGTTTGTCTGGTTACCTTTCCAACACACACACACAAAATTATATCAAATATAATTCTACCAAGTACAAGTTTTACTGCTTAGAATTTATATTCGTGTGTGTGTGTGTGTTTGTGGAACATCTAAAAGTAAAATTTCATTAAACTAGTCCATAAATGTAGATTTTGTGTGGGGGGGGTATTCAGTGTACTCAGGAAAGGGATTGTGCAATGTTGCTCTCATGTCTTTTTCGCAGGCACCCTCAATCAGTTCATCCCTATATACAGACCTCTGTATCCTGTATATAGACAGGAAAGACAAATGTGGGTGCAGCATCGACCCTCTGTCTGGTAGGAGGAGGTTGTGCTCCATCTGTCTTTCTCAGATGAACAGTGGATTGAAACTTTTCGGGTCACTAGAGCTACGTTTGATCTTGTGAGGGTAGATATGGAGCCCCCAGTAATACAAGTCCGTACACCTGTGCCGTTGCAGAACAGAGTGGGTCTGGCAATTCACAAGCTGGCTACAGCAGCAGAGTACAGAGTTGATGGCAATGTATTCGGGGTCCACATCCTGATGTTCCTGTACATCCGCTGGTCCCTCCCCTCCCTGCCGCTGCACCAGAGGTTCTTCCTCAGGGACCACTACGTCTTCTTCAGAAGCAGTCGGAGAAGCCAGTAACTGTGCTGGTCAGGGGTGTACAGCTGCGGTAAAACTGACAGGCACAGAGTCTGCTTAAAACACACACATTACAATAGAACGTGGATGTCTTGTAATATTATAAAGATTCAAACTACAATCCTCATTCTAAAGGTGTACAACACTCATGCATATACAGTAAGAGTAAACTAAATATTAGGGATGATATGCTCCCCGGACTGATGCAGCCGATTTGCCTCCTGCAGGTACGAGTATTTAAGTTTGTTAAACTTATCTCGCACCTGCAGGATGGAAAGCTGTATGCCAATTTCAGTCAGAGCATTCAGCACTGGTGTGTGTATGTTTACATTCCTCTGATGAGGCCGATCCAAGCTCTCCATCACGTCCACATCTGTTATAATTTGGATGAGGGCGCGGGTTTCCTCACCTGTCCAGCGCACCTGGATCTGTCCGGCGTGAGTTTTGTTTTGAGGTTGCTTTCTAATGACATCAAAAGCTGTGGATTACAGGGAATGATGGGGATGTCGCTACAATCATTGTGTTTTTTTTACACATGATTCATCATAATTGACCTATTCCAAAAGACCCGACTGTTAAATCTTTGTTTATTAGTTACATCAGGATTCTGAATGATTTGGTTCAATTGTTTTCTTTTTTTAAAAGCTATGGCAAAGTCAGTGATCTCTCTCTATTTCCTCTGGTTGAATGTATTAAAGGCAAGTCATAATAAAAACAAATCAAAATAAAGAAAGGTCGGCAAGCAGGCTTCACATTTCATGGCTTAAACATATCTTGTCTTTAGCATACAGCATATTGTCTTCTTGTTAAACAATAATTAATATACACATTTTATAGACAATCATAAAATAATATCTATAGTTTAAATTCAAAGGAAGAATACTACTAAAGCAGGCCATGTTTATGCTTGTTTACAATAAGTGACTGATAAATGTGTGAAAAACCCCTCAATATTTATGCTCTGAAATTTAATCACCCAGCAATCTCCGATACACATTCAGCAGTATTGCAGAGATAAATGCATACGGTCCAGGTTGCAAATGAAGAGTAATTATTTTCTCTACAGCACTTGTATGTTACTCACAGCTAAAGTCACTTATAGGGGTTAACATCACCCTTCATTAAATATTAAAGTGTGCCTGTACCTGCTGCTATTGTTGCCCCTTAGAATAAGATATAACCTATTTTTGACAAGTTTTCATCTTTCTCCATGGAAGATGCTACATGAAACCAAATCAGTCGCAAGGAGGAGGGTAATGAATAATCTATTTCATATTCCAAAGGCACCCGCAGCTCCAAGTGGGAGAAAAAAAAAATCAACCAGATGATAGCGAGAGTCTGCCAGGGTACCACATGACACAGCCAATGTTTAAATAATACAAAGGAGATATAAACAAATCATTAGCCCCCTCAGAGTTGTTTAATGCAATTTCTTAATGAACATAATAGTGGGGACTAATAATATAAGAAAATAAAAACATCTAAAACAGGCGCCAAGTTGCCGGTGATGCTCAATTATTTCCTTGTCAAGTTTTTATGATTTAATGAGCTCCTCTGGGACTGACGGCTGTCAGTCAGTCGTGACTTTTTGACACCATTACAACTTCAAATACAGCGGCAGCCACGCTGTTTTTTCCTAGGATTTAAAATACTGAGATGATCTGACAGGTTTAGAGAAGGAAATAAAAAAGTACAGCTCACACACACACACACACACACACAGCTGCTTTTTTCTGGGGCAGACAACCTCTCAATGCTGTTTGGTAATGAAAACCCAATCACTGAGGTCATTATCTGATGAGGTTTCTCAAACTGGCAGGATTTTTCTTTCTTATTATTCCTCAACTTAATGATAACTCTCAACGGGTTTGCCCCGCATGGGATGGACAGAGCTGCACAATTTTGTTCGCCATTAATTTGAGCCTTTGAAGCTCAGTGCTCTGAAGCAGCAGCAAAGCAAGCCCCCTACCAAGCTGGTTCCAAAATAAGACAATTCGGCCAGCCTTAAACAGAATAGCAAATGACCTTCCCTATCAGACACCACAATGATGTCAGCTTGGTTACACCCCCCCCCACCTCTCCCCTCCGTCTCACACACACACACACACACACACACACACACACACACACCACCTCTCCCCTCCGTCTCACACACACACACACACACACACACACACAAACACACACCCCACCTCTCCCCTCCGTCTCACACACACACAAACACACACCCCACCTCTCCCCTCCGTCTCACACACACACACACACACACTTTGAGTTTAAAATGTTAGTAACTTTTTATTGCCTGTAAGATTTCATAATTTGATACATTTGTTATTTTTATTCAGCGTCTAGATCATCTTTATCTTCATGAACATAAAAAAATAATTAAAATGTTCAGCATAAACATAATATAAACAGTATCCATTTACATACAAGCTGTTACGTCTGTACAGACTTATTTACACAGTGTTTACACAGAGTACACAATCTGTGATGATGTATAATGTATATCACTAATAATAAATTACATAAATATTCAATCACTTGGGGGTACTTATTGCAATATTAACTATAAAACATATTTTAATAATGAAACGTACAAACGTACGTTTTTATTTGGTCCAGTTACCATCAGATTGAACCCTTTCACAGTTCAAATGTTTTTTCCAAAGACACTATGTAAACAGGGAGTTTAAACAGTGTTAAAAATTATTACAATGTTTGGATTGGATGCATGTCTTTCTGTTATTACAATTTATTTAATCAATTACTGATACTGCACCAAATACTACACTTTACATTGGTCTGTTTGTAAAATGACAAACATTGTTCGCTAATTGTGAGTGAAGAACCACATGCAGTAATGACTGGACAATGAATTTACTGGCATGTTAACGTTCATGAATAGAATTTATACTGTGGCTGTATTTTATCTACAGCATTTTCTAACAGCAATTAATTGGAATGCAATACTATTTCACACTTATTCCTAATTTTAAGAATTAAAGTCAAGCTGAGCGAAACATTTTTTTAGACTTGGGAAAGTAGCATAGTCTGTCTATAAGTGGCTGTTGTTAATAGCGACATCCTAAAACGACACGCAAAAAAATAAGATTTTTTTTTTTTTTTTTTTTTACTTAAATACATGCAAAACACAAAATGTACAAAAAAAACGAGTTCAATGATAACGCATCACTGCATACCTGCACCTTCAAAAACTCCTACCAGATTCCTACACAGAAGAAAAAAAAGATTCCATGCAAAGAAATAAAGCCCCTAATAAAACACTGCATTCACTGCCTGCACCTGAGTCAATGTGTGCTTGGGAGGAGAGGTCTGTCAGTGCAAGAAAATGATTCATGTGACCAATCTGTCCTAATTACTCTGAACAAATGCTTTGTCGCTATTAATCACGCAGGGGGTTGAGAAGAATCAGAGACCTCTGACAGAAAAATAAATAGCCAGCACAACGGTGAAAAGGATGATAACACCCAGAATAAACATCAAGATCCGATTCTGGATGATCCTGTAACAAAACAAAAAAAGAAGTCATGGTTAATCACTGTAACAATCTTAAGAGCTAACCCACTCACATACATCTGTTTTAGTGGCTATCTATACATTCTTCAATATATCACGTGTCATTAGAATCAAGTGTGACATTCTCCACAATCCAGAACCCAGAACCCGAAACCTTCCCAGTTTAAATATTCTAAGCCTGATACTGGGAACAAGATGAATATTATGATGAATATTAGGAAAAAAAGTTTGCTCTGGTAAATTGCACAGTAATTTTGCAGTTCTTTATGCTTTTCACTTGTTTATACTATGCATTTACCATAGTTTACGGTTAAAATATATCTAAGCAGAACAAATAAAGATTTTGTAATAAACACTTCACCACAATTGTTTACCCCAATGAACAAGAGTTACATTTTTATTGGAATGTGGAAAAAAGTATGGCACCTAGAAGTTAGAAAATTAATGAACAACACTGGCTTTCTACATAATTTATTTATTTATTTTAATTATTATTTCAAAGTGAAAATCCCTTATACAGTAGGCCTTTTCAGCATTTCTATATTTAATACATTTCGTCAAGACATGGTTTTGAGTGTATGACCTTTTTAGTTTACCATGTAGAAGGCTACTTCAAATTACAGATATTTCCTATCTAGCAAAAGCATTTGGTTACAACCCTAATGGAACAATCACATCAGCTCAGGCACTTTCCACTATTACTGTAGATTGTTATTTTTAAATAAAATATTAAGAATAAAAAGGCAAACCTGATAGACGCACCACAATATTGTATTTATCTTCCAAGACTTTTAAATTAAGTGTTTGTAAACTTTGATAAATTCAACAGGAGTAAGACATTTTATAAGGCAGTCCAACATTGACAAATCGCTTTCTAGGTTTTAAGCCATCCTAAAAGCCTAACAACACTAACACAAGTTTTCTTTTGAACTGAAAATAAATAGCAAAAGACTGTTGGTGTGAAAACCAACAACAACAACAACAGAAACATGTCTGACATCTCAAGAGGTTACTCCCCAGTGAGACACAAAAAAGGCCAGCTCTCTATCCTCTTGACAGATTACAAAACGATCACGTTTGCTGACATGTCTTCTGCTAAACTGCTTCAGTGTCTGTGTCCACTTTCTAAGCAGGAGATGAATGGCCCGAGTTACCATCATTCATCACTCACACACTGGTCTAACTCATCCGCCTGCTCCACTCGTAACACTAAAGCCAAGAACAAAACTGCTTTCGATCCCTGCATCACTCATTATGTGAAACACATTCATAATCTGTTTAGTTCAAAGATCATTTTAACGAGCATGCTTTTTTGTTTTTTAGTGGGGATGCACAAGACAGCTCTATAGCTTGTTTTGATTCTCTCAACAGTCCATCAAGGTCTTCATTTAGAGTTACCACCTGTAATTTTAATCTTAAACTAAAAATGTAGCTCTGGCTTACCTTTCCGCTTGTTGTGTAAAGCATTTCAGACTTTCATTTTGTACACAACGGCTGTGCAGAGTTCATCTGAGCAATGAAAGCATACAAGCAATGCCTCAGATACAATCAGCATGTTACCAATCCAGTGTTGCTCAATAAAGATGCCACTTCTCATTGCAGTGGGGTCCTGCTGGTACCAATTTTACAGCTGAGTGGACTGGTGCACAAGGAGGGAGAGTGACTTGTTCCCCCCAGGGTCGCGCCGCAATTTAGCAGCTGAGCTGGGATTTCCTGCCTTCAGCCGCTAGGCCATGCTTATGCCTCTAATGTGGCCCTGAATATTTTCCATAGAAGAATCTCGCCATTGTCAGATCTGTAATGCATGGGCACAGACTTCAGCACTCAGCAGCAGGCATGAATCTCTGACCCTTCAGTAAGTAGGAAAACATCCCTCTTTTACTCCCCACGTGTCAGACTTGCTGTGCTACAGCATAGAGACCTGTGCGTTTCCATTTACAATGCAAGATCATGCGTTTATAGCACTGCTTAACTAGTAACTGCTTGGTATTACCAACCCGCTACAGACACAGAGCAGCTAAACATTTGCTGACATGTTTGGCATTTTCCTAGATACTCCATTCTGTAGGGCTAGAAATAACAAGTCATGCAGTTGTGGTCAATATTCAACAATGCTGGCCCTCTGTCTTGGTAAAGAACACAAAGACTACCCACCAGTCACATTTTAGTGTGTATGAATGACATATAGAAGAAATAAACATATTCAGTTTCTATCATCTGACCAGAATCAGACTATTTTAAAAGAAGACCACCTCTTTTTCAATGTTGTACTTCATGGGTTTTATGTTCAAGTGATATGAAATCATCCAACACAATAAGATACTGCTACCCTTCTGGCTCCGGCACAGAAATGTTATTTTCTGAGCAATAATCACTAAATTAATTTTAAGGGTGTAATCCAATTGCTGGTCTATGCACGAAATTATTTGAATGAACAAAACATTTAAAATATGCAGTTAACAGCATGCAAATCTTTTCAATAAAAATTACAACAGCAGTGGAGTGGATTAACAGTGCATCTCTCCAGTGAAGTCCCACATGCCTGTCTACAGTAATGTGAATGAATATGCTTCCAGTACAGCTGGCCTGACAACCATCCCATAGGAGGGCCCCAAGGCAGCCCTAATTCTAATGTAAAAAGGGTTAAAAAGTGAGTAACGTTGAAGCAATGCTGAAGTGTATGAAAAATTATACACTCGTGACACATTGTAAGCAGAATTAACCTTTACCCTTTAATAGGCAGGGTAGCTCAGAATGGGAACCATCGCCTTGACTGTACAATAATGCTTTGCTTTGCTCATTATATCTCAATCTGTGTGACGTTTGTGACCCTCAGTCTAAGGTACTACTGTATACTCAAAAACAAGCAGGATTTGTGCGCAAGGGAGCACATTTTTTTCAATTTTTTTTTGTTATTGTTTTAAGCCTATTATTTGTGGCTTGCAGTGAGAGTCAGGGAGTATCAATGAATTATTGATATATTTTCAGTTCCTTTTTGTGGATATTTATTTCAGTTGCTTGTTTATACTAAAAATATTTTGCCCCGTTTGTATATTAATATATGTATGTATAGAACTGTATGTAAAATGTATCAAATGTGCTGGAAAAAAAAGTCAACAGGCAGCTTGTAAATGTCAACCTATTATATACTGGAACCCAATCGCTACCCAGCAGTCACTAATGAGTTGGTATGCATAATGGTATAAACTCTATTGGTATTTATTGCTTTACACCCTGCCAATAGGAACTGTGACTATCTAAAGAAGAGGGTTGACTAAACAGAGTCAGAAAATAGGCCAATATGGCAATATGAAAATGAGAGATAAGCCCAAGTTTACATGCCCTACAACTAAATGAAGTTAAAGGAAATAAAACACTGTCGCCTGATTTCACAGGCCCCAATTAACACCAATAATTAAAAGCATTTATCCTAATTAGACCAAATGCAGACCCAAAATAAAAACTCCTCTTAACTTCTGAAGTCTCATCTCATTCCTGCTATCCAACATGCAGAAGTGCAATGCACTGACCGGACGTGGAATAAACATCAAAAAAGCAATCTGGGTTCACTCAAATTCAACTCAACAGCATGATACATGACATTCAGAGGGTTACTATTCAAAACCTATTGAAAAACTCTACACAACTTTCTTAGTCACTTGTAGTAGTTATCATAACTAAAATCACTACATTTTCTGTTTTTGGTATATTTATTTTTAGAAAATGATTAATTTGATAAAGGTAAAGGGATAAAAGACATAATATGCAATGCATTCTGAGAAAGGGAAAAAAGCAGTATAAATTCAGCTGAAAAACTGATAAAAGAAACACAAAAGTCCCAAGTTTAACAGGGGAGGTGGTAGAAAGAAACCCCTCACAGACAGATAAAAATAATGAGGACTTTTCTGTCAGGAAAGATTTACCAAATCGTACCAGCATTATTAAAATTTAAAATATATATTTTTTCCAGCAGTTTTTCAGCACCCCTTATTACCAGCTATAATGAGGGCAGCTACACACCTCCACAATGTGAGGGCTTGTTGTGTGCAATACTCAGCCCCAGACCCCCTCCTATTTGGTCTGAAGGTAGTGAAGACAAGGGGTTTGACTACTGCACGCTCAAACACACACAGACACACACACACACGCACCCACACACAGAGACACTGCTTTGACGCACAAATGTACACCATTTTCTTGACTGCTTTAAAAAGTACACCACTTTTTATTCTAGAAGGCCAATAAAACAAATAAAAATCAATCGCTGTCTGACCTGTTTCAGAAAAGAGAACCTGGGAATAACTAGAAACAGGGCAACAACCAAAGAACGTCAGCCAGATCAATGTATTCACAAATGATTTGACTGATAGACAAACTACCATCCATCCACACACTCACCTTAAGCTTTGAGGTTGTTTAGTAGTACTGCTGTTTAAGTAATCTTTTCTTTCTGCGTGTAATTTCAATAAAACTTAAAAAAATAGCTTTTTTTTTGTTGTTGTTATCAAGAGTACTTTACCTGTCAAAGCAAGCTTTTCTCTGTGTGATCTGTACAATGCTAAGTCAGCTGACAAATCGTGATACCTTTATAAAAATGTTTTTTTCTTTTTTTGACTCATCAATGCAGAGTTCAATTGATCTGAATAAAATAATTGTCAACTACTAAGCTACCGGTTATGGAAAGCAAACAGCCAAATTGATGCCTAAAATTCTAAATAAGAGTTTCCAAAATGCAATTCTTTTTGCAGAACAGGCTGCAGGCATTTCGAATCCTTTCAGAAAAGTTCAAAGTTACATTCTGTTTGCTAGATGAACTGTAGAAAAGGTGTTAGCCCAGTTCACATTCTGGTAGTCAATAAAACAGTTCAAGGCATTGAATTGTACAACGTGCAGGATGTGCAGTCTGGTGGCAGGGCATGTTATCTAAAGAACCATAGCGGATCTGTCAACAGTAAATAAATACAATGCCAATGTCATGCTTCCAATACAATCGAAAGCCCCATCAATACAGTGGGAATCTAGTGGCACACAAAATATCTTCCCTGCAAATGATGGACCTGCTTCACAGGACTCCTACATTGATCTTCTTTGTCCCAGTGAGAAATGTTTATTTTTCATAATCCCACATAGCTGTATCACATGTATTATTCGCATTCTTATTATTTGGAATTTATTAACATGTAAAGAATGTCAAAACTATGGAGGACTGCATCCATAAATACGATGCATGGTCTAATTCTATATTATTTGTGTCTTTATATTGCCACAATTATGTAATCCAGGTGTCAAAAAGCACTCATTGAGCCCTAAGCCCATATATTTAAGCAGCTTTAATATAGATTTTCTTTTTTTCTCAGACGTGTGATAAACAATAAAGTTGTTGCCCTTCAAAGAAGTAGATTTATTGGTAATTTTATATATATATACACACACATTTTTAATCTGTGTAAAAAAAGAGGAACTTAAACCATCAATTAAGAAAGTGCAGACCTTAACATCACAAATTAATCAAGGCCATATTCTCAGTAAAACATCACAGATAAATAAAAACACAAAATGGTATTTCTATTATGGTTATGAGGTCTGATTGGTCAAAGGAACATATTCATATCCCAAAGTTCATAGCAGGTTATTGCTGTAAGATACAATTTAAATACAAGCACAACACTGATGTCAAAATTAGTATTATGCCACATGTTTGCCACGCTTCCATCATTTATCAACAGTTCACTGCTGCTAATATTTATCCATACAATGCAATTCTGTACACTATCTCCTGAAGACACAGCCTCACACATCTCATCTTCAGGATTTTTTAAATAATGGATTTTGTTTTTAACCGCAATTACTGTGTTTGTGCGATATCATTAGACATCTCTTTGGGATCTTAGATGCTTCATAGTGGATCTTTATAATAAAATCCATTGCCACCCTCTAGCAAAAATACATTTATTGAATAATAACAAAAAAAATAGAGCATTTAGAAAAAGTGAGATAGTGTGAAGAGCGTACTGGCTATACATGTCAAACAGAGCCTTCAAGAGCCTCGCGGAAATGGATAAAATGAGCGCTGGAACAATCCTTTGCTGTACAAGTTCATAAATTTTTCATTTGGCAGCTAACAATCTGACTAGCTGCCTGGGCTGGGACTGGGAGCTCTGGCGAGGAAGGTGCTGGAGAAAAAACACCTTGTTTAGAGTTGTGTGCAGCACTTTCAGGGATTTTCAACAACTTTTGCCTGCAGCTCATTTTCACAGCTGTGCTCTCACATCACCTGATGGACGGGTGGCTTTTTATATTTTATATATACAGATCACTGCCCTGTATGGCTCCCTGCCAAAGCAGTAGTTCCCTGCTCTTGTTTGATCGAAAGTCAAGGGGCAGAGGCAGCTCAGTCTACACAAGGCATTAAACAAAGCTGAAGCATAAGGCTCCCTTTTGAATATATCTATCTATCTATCTATATCTATATCTATATATATATATATATAGATATAGATAAAAACAAACAGCCGTGGCATCCAGGTGTTTAATGTCAACTGGTCCCCCCTCTCTTCCAACACCAGTAAATACTGCATATTCTGCATGAGCAACCAGGCTAAAGTAACACACGTCTCACTAAAACAGCTCACAGCTAAAGCCAAGAATCTGTTTAAAAAAAAAAAAAAGAGGGTGCATATATTTATTTCAGTGTCCTCAGAGTGCTGGGCGCTCGCAGAATACATTTGTACGTTTCGTCAACTTGTACCAACAAACTATAAAGTGCTGTCAAAATGTGTGCTTTGAACTTCTTTGAGGTGAAAAAAAATCACAGATTATAGTTTCCTCTTAAAGAAAAAGACATGCCATCAGGAGAGGCTCTGAAGCCAAAGGTTCAAGTCCGTAACTGATGGCAACCCACCAGGGATATCGGTGACAAGTTAATTTATGGGTTTTGCTTTTGATTCAGCCAACATGAAATCTGCAGCCATTTTGTTTGCAAAAGAAAAACAAAATCTGTTAATGCCATAAAACTAGTAATAAATTAAGTGCCTGTAGGGCCTTCATTCATTCTGTGTTATACTGCTTACTGCTTACATATAACAGGCTGGGAAAATGTTAAATCATTGAATTAAATAGTATTCATTGCTGACCTCATAATTATTTTGTTAATTAGAACCCTAACTCCCCCGTGAATCACACCAGAAATAGGTCTTCTAATGCTTCTACAGTGTAGTACAGCCAGGGCCAGCCTTAAGGCAAGGTGAGCGAGGCGGCCCCCTAGGGCCCCCACCCTTTAGGGGGCCCTGCACTCAACTGGACTGCCGGGAGATTGAATGTGCTCTGAGAATTAATGTGCTAGTTACGTGCACGCAAAATGCTCAGGGGTGCAAATTTGGCGCTAAGGTGCTAGATTCTAGCGCTAGGGTACCTTATATAGCACCTGCAACATTAAATTCTAGCGCCAGTAGACATGTTATATTTTTTTTATTGTTTTTTTTATTGCTTAGCAACCATAGATGACGATAGTTTCTCATTGGGTCTGGATTACTCACATGGCCCACCCATACTCATCCACATACACAGGAGAGAAGGTTTGTGTCGTGTGGGAAAGTGATAGCAAACATGTCGCAAAGCATTTTTACAGTTATCAATTAAATCTTCATTCAGCAAGTCAGTTATATGGGCAAAATACTTGTAAATATTTCTGAAAATAATAATAATAATAATAATAATAATAATAATAATAATAATAATAATAATAATAATAATAATAATAATAATAATAATAATAATAATAATAATAATAATAATAATAATAATAATAATAATAATAATAATAATAATAATAATGGCTGTGTGGTCCAGTGGTTAAAGAAACAGGCTTGTAACCAGGAGGTCCCCGGTTCAAATCCCAGCTCAGCTACTGACTCATTGTGTGACCCTGAGCAAGTCACTTAACCTCCTTGTGCTCAGTCTTTTGGGTGAGACGTTGTTGTAAGTGACTCTGCAGCTGATGCATAGTTCACACACTCTAGTCTCGTATCTTGTAAAGCGCTTTGTGATGGTGGTCCACTATGAAAGACGCTATATAAAATAAAGATTATTTATTTATTTTATTATCTAAAATGCCCTATTTTTAAGTATGTTTTTTTGGAAGAAAAATATGTAACTAATATTACAGGCTGCTATGAGTCTTGCAATGGATGAGAGAGATGTGGCAGAATGCCCTTTTTACAAAATATTACAAATATGGGTGTGATTAGATATAGGATTACATTCTGTTAAAAAATATTTACTGTAACACAAAACACTAAAAACAAATTAAAGAAGGGGGGGGGGCATTGCACAAGAGTGTCAAAGAAGGATTATTTTGTTATTATTTATTTATGTATTTATTTTTTATATTATTTCTGCCTGGTAATTCTTGCACCCATCCTGTCAGAACCCACTTATAGTCGGGCATTACAGTGTTTTTCAATAGGCCTACTGGGGCACGGTCATTTTAGAAAAAGTTAATACGTGATAGGTTTGAAGTAAACTGGAATTCTGAGTGCTTTGAAGTTGTGAATTATATAAAATGATAAAGTCTAACACACAAACTTAAACAAGTATTCATTAACATTTTAATATCATTAATATTACTTACCATATCTTAACGTTAGTATACATAGGTGCATATGATTACATGATGCACCTATATACTAAGTAAGATGCAGTTGCTATTGTAGCATTCATTTGATGTGCTGGACCTCACACTTAATCATCACCGCCTAGTATTATTAAAAACAAAAACAAAACAAACAAACAAAAAAACACCTTTTATATACATTGCTGTAATCCATTTTCAATGAGTGGTTACTGAGTGTTTGAGACAAACTCGGGAACTCCCCACAACCATGTGTGTTTAGCTATGTAAAGAAAAAAATAAAATCAATTGTAATCTCATATAGAATTACTAACTTCTAGGTATACTGTATGTAACTCATTTTTTGTAACTCCACTGTGTAGCAGAATGTATTGTGTAACATTGGTCGTGCTTCAAGATGACTGCACTTATTACACTGTTTATCACTCAAACGTGAAGCACTATTTCTCTCAGATTTCTTGCACAAAACCCTTTGCATTCCTTTCAGGACCAGCTGCATATTATATTACTGGGGTTGTTGAAAGGATGTAACACTACCCATGAAACCGTAGGCCACAAAACCTATGATGTACATAACTTTTTATTGTTTGTTCAATACTGAAATCTCATTAGGGCTCATAATTCATCAATATGTGCCGGCCTTTCACTGGGGTTGAGCAAAAAACAAGTTCAGCTGGTATGCAGGTCATTAGCCTATCTGGGTGTCTGGGTTTTTAATACCGCTGCAGCCTCCATGTACGTCTGCTGAAATGGTCATCTCTTTCACTAACGGAGCGTGGATTGAATGGATTTCCCCACATCAAAACGTCCCTACGATAGCGCTCGCTGAGAGTCGAGCTGCAACCCTCCCTTGTGCTATAAAGCAGGACAATAATAAACAGTATGATAAAACTTCTGCATGTGTTAGAACACTTGCATGTGGATGTTTTTATTTTTTTGATGAAGGGAGACAACCAGACAACCAAACTGTAATACCAAAGATATTCCTCCTGCATGGCGGCCACTCCTGTAGCCCTCAGGGCAATATCTAATCAATAACACCATCGACAGCTGCCACCCTGTTTGCTAACTTTTGTTGAATCCCTGAAACATAATCTACAAGGGATGGGGATGAGAGACGGAGACATCAAAATGAACACCACCTGATTACAGGAGCCCAGAGTAATGTAATGTTATTTAAAAAAAAAAAAAAATGAAAAAAAAATGTGGTACTTAAATGCTGGGGCTCTTCTTGAAATTTAAATGCATTTTCAGCTCCAGGGAGTCTCTGCCATTTAGATCACAGGCCAAAACCTTTAATTACTAAAAAATACTACCTTTAAAACAGTTGTAATTCATTGTGACATTCTGACACTGCCAGGTAGCCACCATAGTGCCGTCTGGGGATCAAGCTGTAATTGTTTGGTTCTTTCTTAGTCATGGCTTGTGGCTGCTCTTATTGTGCTTCGTCCATAATGTGCTGTTGTATCAATGTGTGTGAAAAGTCTTTTGTTCCTCTTTCAAATAAAAAAAGGATTAAAACAATTAAATGTATGAATATTAATTGTAATCAAACTATCATCATAGTTTTAGAAGAGTAGTTGCCGAGCAACTTAACAAATTTATTGCAGAAATATCAGTCTGGGTTTAGCACCGAAACAGCATTTATTAGAGTGGTTAATGTGCTGTCATCCTCGGACACGGGCACACCTTCGGTTCTTATACTATTAGATTAAAGTGCTGCGTTTGACACTATTGATCATTCTGTTTTAATTGATCGCCTTGAAAATCTGGTAGGATTGTCAGGTTGTGATTTACTCCTTGGTGGCTTCTCTCATGAACTTGCAGACGAAATGAGAAATTTGAGTGTGATCTTCGACCCAAATCTTTCTTTTGAGACACACATCAGGAATATTACTAAAATGTATTTTTATCATCTAAGAAATATCGCCAAATTGAGAAGTATTCTTTCCCACTTAGATACAGAGATTGATGTGTGCTTTTGTATCTTCTAGAATTTATTATTGTAATGCCCTATTCTCTGGTACTCAGGTATGTTGTACCTCATCTGCAACTTATACAAAATGCTGCAGCTAGAATTTTAACTGGGACTAAGAGACGAGATCACATTACTGCTGTGCTAGCATCTCTGCACTGGCTTCCGGTCCCATTCAGGATAGATTTTAAGGTGTTGCTTTTAACTTATAAGGCATTAAATGGCCTTGCACCATCGTATTTAAATGATCTTTTAATACCATGTATTCCACTCAGATTACAGAATGCCAGGTTGCTTACTGTACAACCCCCCCCCCCCCCCCCCCTCAAAAAAAAACACAGGTGGTAGAGCATTCAGTTTAGGGCCCCAAAATTCTGGACTGATCTGCCTAGCTCTGTAACGGAAGCACCAAGAGTCACTGCTTTTAAAACAAGATGTGATTATAATGTGACGTTTTTATGCTAAAATGGTGTTCCTCTTATTCTCTGCTTTGTTTTACTGTTCTATGTGTTTTTTCTACTGTTTTTATTGCTTTTCTTGCAATGTTTTTATTCATGTTAAACGCTTTGCTGTAATTTGTTTTGTGAAAGGTGCTATATTAAAGATAAAGATTATTATTATTATTATTATTATTAATTATTATTATTATTATCAGATTAAGGACATTTGGGTCAAACTGATGTACCTTTACATACTATTTCCTTGCCCTGTTAGCAAAGTTTCTTCCCCTCACTTTGCTGACTCCAATTGGAGTTCGCTCCTACTCCCAAACATCTACTTATTTCTCACAGCTTGCGCTGTCTGCATAAAAAAAGCAATGCTACGTTACTGGATTTGACACTACAAGTGAGGTTTTAGTCTCTCTAAATAATCTATGTGAATGCATTAAAGCTGCAAGGGTTCATCTCTTAACGATCCTGCTGCAGAGCCTAGCCTGTTCTGTGACATGGACATGGTGCAGCGATGAGTTGACTCGCGATGATTTGCACATGATTACTCTCAGCAAAACTGTAAAACAATCTAATGCGCCACAAGTGAGTGGAGTTTGTTGCAATAATGCTATTATTGACTTGTTGCTCCGGCTCTATTTGGTTATTACCCTTGAGGCCGCAAATCAATAGACTTTGCACTGCATCAGACTAATAAATCCCAGGGTTACTTGGGGCCAGGCCAAGGAAGCGCTAGGAAATCTATGTCAGTCGAGTGCTGCAGAGAGAGAGAGAGAGAGAGAGAGAGAGAGAGAGAGAGAGAGAGACAAAGCGAGAGAGAGACAGAGAGAGAGACAAAGCGAGAGAGAGAGACAGAGAGAGAGAGAGAGACAGAGAGAGACAAAGCAAGAGAGAGAGAGAGAGAGAGAGAGACAAAGCGAGAGAGAGAGAGAGAGAGACAAAGCGAGAGAGAGAGACAGAGAGAGAGAGAGACAGAGAGAGAGACAAAGCGAGAGAGAGAGAGAGAGACAAAGCGAGAGAGAGACAGAGAGAGAGAGAGAGACAAAGCGAGAGAGAGAGAGAGAGAGAGAGAGAGAGAGACTATGACTTTTACTATCCTTTATTAATTCGTTACAATTAAAATCCATACAATAACAATAATAATAACAATAATAAAAGTAAAACACAACAAATTAAGATACTTGCTGGCTCTGGGGATCAGCATAAAATCCTAAAAAACATCATGTTCTCCTTTAAAAACAGATTTTAAACAAATAAAAGGATCATAAAATGTAAATAAAACACAAAAAAACAAATAAAAACCCCATATGTTAAAAAAACTAAACAGTGTTTTTCCAATAAAATAGATTAATACCAAATTAATAAAAACACTGTAAAACAATACAAAATATACATAAATAACTAAAAGAGAAACAGGAGCTCTCTCTCCTTACTCAATGAGCACAAGGCATCTCCCACACACCACCTCTCCTGAAAGCCCTCCAGGTTACTGACCATTTTAAAATAGTTAAAATCCACCATTACCCTACTGACAACTAAAATACGAAATAATCTGGCAGCATCTGCTAGCCCTGCCTCTAAAATCTTATTTTTCCTAGATTTTAAAATGGCCAATTTTGCCTGCCCTAAAATAAAATTAATTAAAACACACCTATCCCTATTTTTAAAACTATAGGGGAACCCAAAAATAAAAGTATCTTTGCTGAAAATTACCCCAAGAATCTGCAGGAGCCCCTGCAAGAGGTGTAAGAGCGACCCCAGCCTGAACCCGAAGGCTCTCAGGACTTTCACAAGGTAGGTGTGGTCGACCCTATCAAAAGCCTTCTCTTGATCAAGGGAGACCAATCCCACATTAAAATGACATGTTTCACTCAGGGTTAAAAAATCTCGAATTAAAAACAGGTTATCAAAAATAGATCTTCCTGGGATACAATATGTTTGATCCCTATGTATTACAGTACCTATACATTTCTTAACCCTATTTGCGATACACTTGGAAATTATTTTCAAATCGGCACATAACAGCGAAACAGGTCTCCAGTTCTTTAAAAGGCAGAGGTCTCCTTTCTTAGGCAGCAGTGTGATCACTGCCCTGCGGCAGCTGAGAGGCAGTTCTTTTCTCTCCAGACTTTCCTTCAGCACCTGGAAGTCCTCCCCGATCACTGTACAGAAATGTTTGAAAAACTCAGCGGGGAGGCCATCTATCCCAGGCGCCTTCCCACTGGAGAGCTGTGTCATCACATAAATTATATGTGGAAATGGGTTTGTTTTGTGTGCTTTTTGGAGTTGTTAAGTTTGATTAAATGACTGTTTGCAGACAGGCGCTCAGTTGAGACTTGCTGCCTGCTAGGTTTGGTTGAGAGGAAGGGCTGCGAGTGATTGGCTGTGCCAGTCCTCAATCAGCAGGTGGGCGGGTCTTGATTGCGTGTCTGTCAGCATAAAAACATCCGGTGGGGATCGTTCTGGGCGACTGCACCACCATGCTACACAGAGGGGCGCTGCGTACACTCGGGAGGAGAGCATCCGCTCTGGAGGAACGAGAGCTACGCAACCCTGAAACTGCAAGTGGTGCTTGTGAACGCAATGCCCAGCCAAGGCCGTATGAAGAAGCAGGCATCGTCATATGAATACCGGCTCAAAGTAGGTTAGTTTAGGGGATATTGATCGCAAGTAATGTACAGCAAGGGTTATGTAGTGTAGCAGGTTCCTGTAGCCAGACGCCTCGTTTAGTAAGGCTAGCGCTCGCCCTGTGTAGTATCTTTTATTTGAAGTTTTTGTACAGTGTTTTATTTTGCCTTTTGTACAGCTTGCTGTATGTATCCTCTGTGCGTTTTCATCGCTGGTAGCGTCACATGACCTGTTGTGTTTACTTTTTTGTGTGTGAATAAATCTTGCGTGCCTGAGCGGCATTTCAACTCCAACTCCCATGTCTCTGTCTTGCATATCCGCGGTTACCCACACACGTGACACGACTACCCTGTCACAGGTGCATATTCGGTTAACTACCTGAATAGCACCTCCATGCGTCTCCACTCTCACTGCCAAGAGGGCAATGCTTCTATGGCTCTAGACAATTTGATATTTCAGTAATCCCCCTTGACAGCCATACTGCTGCTTTCTTCACCTTCCCTTCCCTTTTTAAATCAATGGTATTTCGTTTTAATAGAAGTCCTGCTCGGTGATCAAACGTGCAAATACCTCCTGGGTCACCAAAGGGCTAACCAATCCCGGTTAACTCAGAAGCATTAACAATGCAACATTTAAACATCACACATATGCAAAATACCACAGTATATGGGGAATACAAAACCTGTGCCAAGAATTTCTGTCCATCTGAAAGTGGAATAATAATCAGAAGATTATGTATACCTAGATAATCAGTTCAAAATCATATCGCTCCAGTTGCTTTTTATATGTATGTTAGCTGACTGCTTCCTGACATATGTGCTCAAATGAGGGTTTTTGCATTTGATTAATCTTCTCACTAAAATGAGTATAAAACAAAACAAAAAAAATGATGCTGTTACACATTTTATTGCCAAACAGACATCCCTGGGGTTTTTTTCTCTCATGCAAATTTGGTAACAAGGACCCCCCCACCCATCTGTAATCTTATTTTAATCTTAGTCATTCCTGACCACTTAAAAAAGTCTTCTTTTCACAAGTGGGTACATTCTGAACCAAAAGAATTGAGAAGGAATTATAGGGACATACCGTTTTTCAAAAAGAAAAATAAATATGTTGGTAGAATCGGTTAAATCAATATACTGGTGTATTATCAGTTTTATGTATAACTTCATTATAACTTATTGTTGCTGAACTTTCTAAGAAGGAGGTTAGAATCTAGCTACTGGTGTACAGCTAACCAACTGACCCACTGTCAAAGAAACCTTTGTGAGCATGCTCTGGAGCTCTGCCAATCAGATCATCTGCCTGTCTGTCTCCAGGAATAAAATTGTGCCCCTGGTATGCAAGCCATAGCAGAGTGTGGAGACAGGGTGACTGCAGTGCCTGCCCAACCTGTCTTCGTCGACCTAGAAAAATGCTGAAGGGAAAATTACCTGTTTGGCTCAAAACCAAATGAACTGGTCTGGGTTCTTTCCTTTGCAAAGCATGTACTTGTCTGCCAGTTTATTTGGGTGCAATCTTTTCATATTTGGAAGCCGATGGCTATGCTACCTGAAACAAGATCCTTCCAACTGCATGACTTGGCAAGGCATGAGATTATTACACAAAAGAACATGGAGGGCAGAACCAGGAGGCTTTTTAACAAGCATTTTAGTTTTGCAACATGGTACGTTATTGTTCTCGGCTGAAAAACAGAAAACAGGCCCACTTTATTAACCCATCTGCATGTGGCTCTGGGCTGTGTTCGATGTTGTGTGCAATGTGAACCTTTACGTATTCATCTATTCCTGATGTTATAAAGTGCGTTTTCTTTACAGTAATATGTAATTATTGGACAATACAATGCAGCTCTCTAAAAACGCACGCTTGCTCCTGGAAGGGCTTATTAGCATAACTGCTTTCTAGAAAGTCCCTCGTTTTAATGAAGATAATTTCATTTTCACTCTGGCCCTGACACCTCATAATATATTCACTTCCGGTGCGGTATTACAATGTCATCCATAATACACATTCCCCCTCAGGTGGCAGGATAAACAGACAACAACAAACATTTTTTAGGGGTTTCAAAACATTGTTTAAAATACGTAGGGATACAATCAGAGCTCAAAAGAAAGGTGCGTTTGCGTAGATTCATGAAGAGGTGTTTTAGAAAATCTGCAAGGGTTAAACTGGAGTATGAGATTCCTGCTGTGTATTACTGTTATTTAAAAAAAAAAACAAAACAAAAAAAAAAAACCTTTATTAAATGATATGATACAAATATTGTATAAAATGCAATTTCAGAATGCTGCCTTTCCACAACAAACAGATAAAATACAACACAGCCATAGGGCTGTAGGCTGTAATTAAGCATGATACTGCAAGCCAGAATTGAATATGTAATTCAGACATCAGTCATGGAAATGCTTGGTGACGAGATACAAACATCTTGACACACCTTTTCTTTAATTTAAATAAAAACACTGTTACTGAAGTTTGTATTCTATTGAAACCAAAGGATATACTGTACTGCCAAACAATATTGAAACATAGATTTTCTATCTTCATCTATAACTTCCTATACATCTTACATAGATGTATCATTAGAAACTTCAAGAGTTCATTTTATAAGCTTATTTGAAAAGAAATAGCAAGTTGTTAGCATGCATTGTGCAATTAAATGAGCTGCTACTACAGCGCTTCATTTTTTTTAAAAAGCACTCATAAATGAGCACAGAATAAACTGGAGTGTTACAAACAACTTTACAGTAGAGTGACCGTGCCTGATAGGGATTTTAAAATAAAAACAATAATACTGGAATTTAATTTTCCATTTCAAAGAGTAAGTAGTGGGGTTCCAAAAATATAGCCCCCAGGTGTTGCTACAACTGTTTAAATAACGTACCTGTCATTTTTATTTTCTGGCAACTTTTTACGCTTATAACTTTAAAGTCTGTTTCAAAGCTCTTTTCAAAATGGCCGCTGTAGTGCACTGATAGTGGAAGGATTATTGCCCACATTGTCAAACAGGTACAGCAATAACGATCCATGATGTGGTACGGAACAGAAAAGCCCGAGGACTTGTGTTTTTTTCCTTCCTGCAGTGATTTAAAGGACAGATCTCAAACCCTGCTACTTACACTTTAAGCTGCATTTTAATACACTCTCACTTCTCCCGTGTGCTTTCTGCCAGCTAAACTCTTCCTAGTTGCTGCATGACTAAGTCTGCTTTAAATAATATGAAGACATTAAATAGGGAATTATTAATAACAAGGCATTATTAATTTGTATAGCACATAAGCGAGCAGAACCAAAGGGATTTGAGTTGAATACACTGATAGACAAGGCCAGACGGATCACTGTGATCCACTATTATACAAACCAATTCATGTGCCAAATCTCTCACAGGAAATCCTTTTTAAAAAATTGGTAACAATTATTTGGATTCATGTGTTGTGGCAAGGGGCGGATTCCATTATTTCTCCCAAGAGTTTGGTCGTCAAAGCATCAATTACTCCAGCATCTGCTTCTACCTATTTAAAAGCACTGGAAACAAATTCAGAATTACTGAAAAATAAAATAAAACAGTTTCATAGACCAGAACAAAAACACACATGCATTTGCCGAACATAATCTAGACAAATACATTTCGATTGCAATTAATTCCTCATATTCAATAATAAATGACTACTTTCAAGTTTCACTTTTTGAATCAGTCATTTGTTACCTGGTTATATAAAGGATGTGCAGAATGTGACTAAACTGCTCTTACAAGGGTATCGTATGTTTTTCCTGTTCCAAAAACTTTATAGTGCAAAAGGTAGTTACAGTTCGGCTGGGATACCTGATGTGGGTCTTGCAAATAAATATCTTTGAGGTACGATTCCAAGACCCCAAACAGAGTCTATTCAGCAACACTTCATGAACAACAGAACAATTTGACAATACCTTTGATAGCTGATCTCTTTTTAAGTACAGCGATTTACTTTGAAGTAGTAGCATCACAAGGGAATCACAGAAAAGTGCACAATTTGTAAACTAACATGGCAGCAATGAAATACTAAACAGCTACAGCTTCAGCATTGACATGCTGAGGAACTATACAGTGCAGGGCTCAGGAAGATACTGTGATTCATAACAATACATACATGAGGTCTGACCTTTCCAGTCTGGGCTGGTAGGTCTGGACAGCACATTACCACTGCTGTGCGAGGAAGCTCTAAAATGTGTAAATCTAGTGTTTGCAAGCTGAAACACAAAATAATAGAATAAAATAACCGAATATAATACTTGTCTTCTTAATAATAAAAAAAAAGCATGCTTAGTAATGTGTTAAATACACAGATCTTGCAATACAGGAATGATGTTATCTGTTCACTCTGCAAAAGACAATGATGGCAATAGGGAGGCAGAACTCAGGATCACTCATCTTCAGAATTCCTTCAAGGAGCTTTACGTTTATAAGACTCAATTTGTCAAGACAAGAATCTTGGCACTTTCTTTTAAAACGGTTGACAATCGAGAGATACAACATGAACTAACATGCTGTGTAGTTCAGACTCCACAATTAAAATATGCTAAACAGGATTGTTTAATACCACAGTGCTGGCCCTGTTCCTTCTAAACAGAAGAAGTAAAGTTGACAGAAATGCACAGGCACTTAATCACTGTCAGGCATATCACAATATTCTTTTTAACTTTCCATCAAATAATTACACTGTTATTATTTGATCAGTATTTCTTTCATTCAACTGCTATTGAGTGTAACGCATACTCGAACACTGACAGTGAAATCTGAACCAGCCCTGTGTACCTCCAGCAACTATGCATTACTGTATGTAAACAAAAGTTTGTTAACTGAAACCACAACTTTTCGCAGATGTGTATTAAATTAACTCAGTTACTACTGGTTAAAATATTATGACATTTTTTCAGTGGTCAGGAAAACCCCATGCTGTGCTACGTGTTGAACTTAGGCGGACTAATTCAGATAATTTGGTTTACTTTTAACTGTTACCATATGTTTTATAACTGACTTAATATTTAACATTGAAAACACTAGGAAGCAGTTCATGAGGCATGAGTTGCCCAGAACTCCCTAAACCAAAAGGAGTTGAAGGAGGGCTAACCACTGCTTTAAACACCATGTTCTAAACCCTTATTAGTTTTTACATTATTACCGGCCCCTTGCTGATTGGGCTGGCAATCTTGTTTTTTCATATTTCAGATAAACTGCTGCATCTTCGTACCGTTGCGGTAGGTCACATGATCTGATTGCAGCGAGACCACTGAAGTGAGTTTAACCTACAGCACATGACGTAGTTACCAGGAAGCGGGTCTCGTCTATAGGTCTTTGAAATTAAAGTAGAACGTAAAAGCAAGGAAACCAAGCTCTTCAGCAGAAGAAAAAGGGGACCACAGATAATGCTACACGTGTTAAATAGAGGTAAGAACATTTTAAAACCTTCATTAGCACACCTTTGTGATATAAACCATAATGTATGCTTACAGAACAGATGTTTGGGGCGGTTTTACGAAAAATTAAATAAAAATGATGAAGAAAAGATAATCAGAATGCCTAATCCTTTTGTGTTTATTGACAAACCCTCTAACGAGGAGTGTGTTTGACAGGGCACACATCAACCTGCCAGTACAAGATCTGAAGCCTCTACCAAGTTAACCACAGAGCTGGCTTCTGATAGCTCTGGGTCAACAGGTATTGTTTCAAAAGGAATGTCAATTTAAAGGAGGATGGAGACTAAACTAGTTCCATTTCATTTCTTGCAGTCAACTCTTAATGTGTACACTTACAAATAAGGGAATTAAAAACTCTTTGGATATAGTATGTTTTTTTTTTTTCAGAAATACAAACCATTTCAAGACCTATAACCACACTGAGCAAACAAGCCAAATATTAAATAAAATAGTCAGCAGCATTCAAGGTATTTGGTATGAAAGCCAATAACATACAAAAAGGCATATGGATTACATTAATATTCTGCATCATGACTAGCTCCACATGCCCCATCATGCTTCCAAGAGACATATATTACATTGCATTTTAAAATACTATAACCTTATCCTAACACTGCAGCTGTTTGTTTACTTTAGAAAGAACAAACTCAGTCTGTTCCACGGTGACAACAAAGTCACAAACTGCTGACTGTGTACTCTTTTGACAGCTATTATTAAACTAGATTTATTTACTTTTTCAGTCCTGTGTCATGGAATTATTTTTATACATACAGTGGCTCTCAAAAGTATTCACCCCCCTTGGACTTTTCTACATTTTATTGTGTTACAACATGGAATCAAAATGGATTTAATTAGGAGATTTTGCCACTGATCAACACAAAAAAAGTCCATAATGTCAAAGTGAAAAATAAAATCTATAAATTGTTCTAAATTAATTACAAATATAAAACAGAAAATAACTGATTGCTTACACATGTCCCAATGTATCGTGGAAAACGATTGGGTTGGATTACGATGGATGCCAAAAATACATTTTCATAATGGGGCTCAGAAAAGAAAAACTATTCCCAATATACACTTACTGTACCCAAACCATATCAGAGATATCCTTAGGGGCTCTGGAAATTCTATAGGCTTTCTTAAGGTTTTTGCACATGGGCAATTAGAAGAAGAACTGTACAGTATATAGGGATAGGGTGACTGACTTGTAATTGACCTCCTCCCTCACCCCCTCCTCCCTCTTTTGGTTCATGCTTAAAGATTGAATTGGCTCACACACATAAGTACTGTGTGTAGCTGTCTGTCTTGTGGGAAGCATTGATTCAGTCTATGATTCTATTCAGATTTGTTAAGATGTTTGCAATGGCTGTGTCTTCCAAAAAGTACAGTAGCTCTGCACTATAGTACTTGAACAAATCTAATTGGCGCAGTACCATACTTCAAAAGGCAAATATCAACATGCATAAATAAATGGAATTGACAATGACATACTGTTTAAATGTATATATAAAAAATGTCACTTTATTAAATGCATTAATGTAATCTGTGTCCTTTTATGTATAACTTCTCACTAGTACTTAATACTAGATACATTTAAAAGTGGGGAATAATAAAGCTGGAACTTGCCACTCTGTGCATTCTAGAAACAAACTTGGTCCCAACCAGGACTTTCTAGTAGGTTTTAAG
The DNA here is from genome assembly GCF_902713425.1 of Acipenser ruthenus. Classification (NCBI taxonomy): domain Eukaryota; kingdom Metazoa; phylum Chordata; class Actinopteri; order Acipenseriformes; family Acipenseridae; genus Acipenser; species Acipenser ruthenus. The sequence continues at coordinate 38,551,600 of NC_081201.1, read as the reverse complement.
AAACATTTTAATATCCACTGAACGGCTGCAATGCTCTGGTGTACAGGTCTTATCGGTCAATAACCAACGAGTTCATTTTCCTTTCCATACCCTTGAGATTCTCTGCTGCTTCTCAGACTGTCTGTCTCTTGTAGCTATCCTGTCACACGCTGGTGTGGCATCTCACAGGTGGCTTCAAGCAGGGAGCTGTCAGCTGAATCTGGGCACCTCCAGCTCCCTGCTCGACATCTATGCTCCTTCATCAAGAGAAAACACTGGCTGCGGGCCTTTCGGGTAATCTGTATGGAACTCAGGTCTGCGGAAAGGTGAAGGCTGCAGTAATTAGGGAGGAGCGGCTGGAGTTACAAAAGCCTGAGAGGACAGGAGAGGAGCTGCCTACATCAGCAGGTCACATGTCAAAACAGCTCAACACCTTCGACAGCCAACAGGAAGTGAGACTCCAAGGCTGCTTGGAAATCAGCCAACTCACGGACTGAAACCAAGGATTAGGCACAGATTCCTTTAGATTGTCTTAAAGGCTACACACAAGTAACCAACATGCAGAACATGTGGAAGAATACAAACATCTAACAATTTCATTTTGAAAACAGTTCCCTCTTTTCTGGTGCATTCCTTTAAATCCTGGTTTGACTTGTCAAATGCTTCAGGTTCCACCAATGATCAATCCTAAAAGCTTCCAAACGAATGCTGCAAAGACATTAGGTCATACTCAGCACCAGAATAACTGCTGTACAGAACATTTCAGTGAAAAAGAAAAAAAACAAAAAAAGCCACACAATTCCAGGAATACATTTTCACATTTAGTCACCAAATATCTTAGCACGCCTTTATTTTACAAAACATATCAAGTGTCAATCCACCGGGGACAAAGCTTCTATACAGGTGAACAGGTTTCTCCCTCAGGTTACACACCATGCAAACATCTCCCAAGAGATGAGGCTTGATGGCCCACTGTCATCGCTCCATCAAACAGTGACAGGCTCAGGGTTATTAATGTGAGTAACATTCAGTGTCAGGTAGCAGTGGAGTCGAGCTGGGTTTGTGTGGCATTCTTTATCTTTGCCTGGCTCTTGCTTATCTCTTCCCCCTCGAGATCTTATTTCAACTTGCATTTCTTTTTTACAAGAACAAATCTTAGCTCACTAAGCCCTCAAGGCTGCATGGGATAAGTTATGCAACTGGATACACTGTAAGTGCCCACTAATTAACATCGTTTGTTGATTATTAAACTCAATGGGAATGCAGTGTTTCTCTCAACAGTGTATACAAACGTTTGTTTTCTTTTTTGTTTTTTTTTAAGTGTTCCTGCACATGCATGTTTGGAAAGTGTTTTTTTAAGCAAATTGATGCAATGTCTAATAAACTGAGCCAATGAAAAATATGGAAAGTGTTTTTTTTGTGCTACATTGTTTTTGGTGGCAAGGTATTAAATTATTCTCCTGGGAGAAAGTAATTCCTTAAAAATAATTGTATTTTTCCTATTGTTCTCCTTTTGGGGCTTAGGAATACTTCCTCTACTTTCAGTTTATGGAGTACGGTGTAAGGCATGGTACAAGCGAAAAACTCATAAGGAGTGATTTCCAGAGTCCTTAATGTTGCTGTAACACACGCAATGTGGAATGGGCCAAAACCAGATTGGCCATACTGGATAAATTACTAAAACGAAAATAAACTATCTATATGCCGATTACGCTTTTAAAGCTGTTACTTGAGAATGAGGTTTCCCCTAAGAATTATAGTTGTACACAGCTGCAGTGTGCTTCACAAAGCCAAAGAGAGACTTTGTAGGTCATACAAAGTTGTCATTATAGGTTACAACTTGGCACTGTCAAAATGTCAAATATGCTTCTCAATGTAATCATTTATTGGTCCATCCAAGAATATCATCTGGATAGACTAGACACACCTTTAAATGTTAAAGGTCAACATGCTACAATTTGTCATTCAAATTGCAGAAGTTTTATTATTATGTTTTTTTTTTCTTCCCAAGTGAAAAACCAGAAACCATTTTAAATGTAAACAGTCTTTTAGAAATATGTCTTATTGTGTTTCCAGCTTATTTAAAGTCCTTTCAAACCCTAGCATAACACTGACAGTGTTTGCTGCCGGCCTGAATGCTCTCTTTGTGTAGATTATGGTGGGTGGGTCAATCTATACAGTAGTAACAATGCCACTTTTCATAATGTAATAATATATACAGATGCCCACCTTTTTTCAATTAACTGACCACAACTGGGAAATGACTATTAAAACAGCAATAAAACAATGCAATCCTATTCTATTCTACACTGGGAAGCCACATGTTTTTAGTATTTTTTTTTTTTTTACAAGTAAAGAAAAGGAATGAAATCCCACAACAATACAACCTCTTTCAAGGTGATAAGTCAGTCATGTCTGTATAACCTTTATAGTGTGCTTGCAGTTTTATATAAACTAAAGACCGGTACAGTACAGCTGCACAAATAAGTGGATTGAGTCTTCTAGTGAAAGCAGTACATTAGATTCAGATTATGATGAGAACATGCCAGTAGACATTAGTGCACATTAGGGGGCAATCAATTAGAGTTTGCTAAATTACACAGATCATTGCTTGGTAAATGCAAATCTCATATTACAACATGTTCTAATCATGAGGGGGACTGTAATGCTGTCCCTTGCCATGACTGTACAATATATTACAATGCCGACGCTGCTCTATCCAGCTCAGCACTGCCTCTGTATCAGAGAAATTATTATTTTATTTTTTTTAGCTGGTAAATGTTTTTTGATTGTACGCCAAAATGTGGGTAACATAGCCATTTCCTTTTTTTTTTTTTTTTTTTTGTTGTGAGATTCTGCTACCATAAAAACAACAAGCCCTGTGTTGTGCTACACTGCAGCCACATCCACGGTCCTTTTGGAAATAAATCAAACTCTATATATTTAAATGAATAATGCTACATTTATACTTCTTGTAAGAAAATAAAAGCAAAGTCTATTCCAATGTTGGTGAGTGGAGCCCATATTACTAATAACAATAGCTCAGCCTATTAGGTGGGAGGTAAAGGCCAAAGTCGACCGCAAACAAGGAATTCTCTCAAGAGTATTTACAAAAAATAAAATAAAAATGCTCAGAATTATAAAAGGTGCATATTTTTTATTAGGCTTCACACTTCCCTCCTGTGATTCTATATTTAAGCTGGAAGCACAATTTTCTTTTGCGACCAGCAGGTCAAAAGGCCAGCCAAGGCAGCCACTGAAATCAGCACCAATGCTGGAATTGAGCCCATTTAGGTTCTTATACAGGACAGAAAAGTGTTCTTAAACGGCACACAATAGTTTAAACAAACACAGCCTCAAACAGCATTACTATGGGACACAGCAAGTTCTTCCCTGTTCAACATGATGTCCTAAAATGAAACAAGGCAATGTTGAGGGCACAGGGGGTTTGTAGCAGTGCATAGCAGCAGTGCCGGAGAATGGATACTTTTCCAGCTGGTACCAGCTTCTTAGAAACGCTACGCGGCATTTGATATTGTTTGGATGAAATCAGTTCTGTGGCAACAGAATGTCTGTTCTCATAATCAGGGATCGAGTCAGCACAGTTACAGAGAAGTTTATACCGTAGGATCGTGAATAACTGCTGAAATCTAAAACAAATTCCCATAATAAGAAACTATAGAATGCCACATACCCTGTGACTATTCTTTATTATTATTATTATTATTATTATATAGCAATGGAGGGTGTTCAACTCGAATTACTGTTTACCACCACTGCATCACTTTTAAGCCACATCTTATGGACTAGCTATGATGTAAAATCATGGAGACGAAGTGAAATAACGACACCTTGTGATCACGCGGTGTTGAACATAATATAAAACACATGCATAAAAATGATATTCAAATATTAAAATTAAATATTATACCAACGAGAATAGGATGAAAACGCTCTGTGAATCAGCTCAGCTGCTTGGGATTGAATTGTGTGTGCCCCAGCTCAGATGGACAGCAGTTCAGTCACTTTGCCCCAGCTCAGTTGACTGGCATTAATGTCTGTGGTTCCCTGCTCAGCTGCCTGGCACAACAGCCTGTGTTCCCCAGTGCAGTGGGCTGGCACTAATACCGATGTGCCCCGGCTCGCTTCTAGGCCATGCTACTGTTATTGGTCAATAGTAGAGCAGCAGCAACTGTGTGACCCAACTCATAATCTGATTGTCAGACTTCCCAAACACTACAACAACCAGAAAGTGTACGGAATGATAACCAAACGAGAAAAAAAATAGCCTCTGCAAGTGTATCAATCCCACAGACCATTTCCAAATCTCTTTTAGAACCATGGATGTACATTAGCATGCATGTTTTCATTGCGTAATTTAAACAAAAAAATTAAAAGCATGATTCTGTCAACTAAAATAGTTACTTGTGTACAGTATACTGTACCTCTATATGTAACCTGCAATACTAATGGGAGTTCTAATTACACTTTTTATTATGTTCTTCAAAAGGAGTCAATATGTCAGTCATCACATTCTGTTATAATGAGGGGAAATTGAATCTTTAGAAATGAAAATTATTAATGCTATGATTTTACGATATGATGCCAATATCTATACAGTGTTCAGTTGTTTGAGGTGAAGTTCCATATTTCTATTTCATAAGCATTTTTAGATAACTTGCTATACATAGATATCTAGCTTCTACTCTTAAACAAAAATCTACTGCCAGCTCAGTGGTAATATCTTCTGTTCTAACAAAGTTGATGTTTCTATGGCCTGTAAGTACTGTACATGACTAATAGCCAGGGCCAATGCTTTTGGCAATTTCAAATGGTATCTATTCAAAGCTAAGGGAATGTTCACAGGTAAAAGGGGCATCTTTATTGTACATGATCAATGCCTGAAGTACTTAGACCCTACCACTGAACTGCCTCCACACACTGGTACTACAACACAAGTGTATTAAGCAGTCATGTACTCATTGAGAGTGTTATTCGGGAAGGTAACCTTAGCTCTCACCGAACAAATGAAAGAATGGAGCTTGTGTTACTATATCGTGATCATATTTTTGTTTTGTAGTACTGACTATTACATTTACCAAGTCTGAAATACTGCCAAAGTTGTAATAAAAGACTGCTAAAGGAAACCAGTGTTTAAATTGTTTCTATATCAAGCAACTCCTAAAATACTTGACCACAAAGCAGTTTTTAGCTTATATACATCAATGTCTTGGTAAATGAAAGCAAATCGAGCCTGAAAGTCTGGCAATATGCACAAAACAAATAACCACATTATGTCAATAATGTTCAACACAGCATGCAGTTCAACCGAGGACTGGTTTTATGCTTGAAGCAGTGGGTAAGACACCTAGTGTTACTTTAAAGTCCATATTTGTGCACAAACTAAAATAATTGAATAGAAAAAAAAATATTTTATTTTAAGAATGTTAGTGCTTGATTTTTCTTTTAATACTAATTTAATGTAAGAGTATGTTAATAATAATAAAAAAAGATACATTTGATTAGGTGATTAGGAAAGTGCATCACACAATGGACAACCACAGTCCTTGAAAGACCCAAGGTAATCATCATCTCTAAGGACTCTATCTTATAAATTATAACACTGAATTTTACCAACATTTCCATGACTCGGATTACTTGGGCTGGAGCTTAATGTATGCTTCAGCGGTGTTTCTTGGTATAGTATTTGTTTCTTCCTTTTCAGTGAATTGTTTTAGGAACACCTGCACAGTTTCCTTTACTGAAGAATGATGACATTTAAATCAGTAAGGAGATTTAATTACAAAAAGATAAGGAGAATATGGCTTTTCACAGCAAATACAGGTAATTTCAGAAGCAGGGCTACATAATTATGTGCTGTTGAAAGGCCAAAAGATTCAGATTCAAACCAGTGACCTCCAATTTCCTTTGTCAGTGGGCAGAGGGAAAATACCAGATTCAAACCAGTGACCTCCAATTGCCTTTGTCAATGGGCAGAGGGAAAATATCTCATGTTCTAGGTATTGTGACCAAAAAATAGCAGTTAATTAAAATATGTTCCACTTTTTTTGAATGCAGCCTTTCTTGTATTTACTTATACATTTTTGTATTTTATTCCTTGCTTTGAATAATGCAAATGTTTTTAAAAGTGTGAAATTTCCCAGCCGTTTGACATGAGTAGGTACAGCACAGTCTGCAAGATAAAATGTAATCTAAAGTGTGAATCTAAACCTTATTTGTAATATATAGACAATGCATCTTGTTAAGTAAGTTGTAGCTCAATAAAACAGGATCGTAGGGGTTAAACCAGATGAGAATTCCCTGACTTCTCATGTTTGTGTGAGTTTAAGTTGGAGTGGTGGGTGTCCTAGGGCTTGTGAAAAGTTAAAGTGGCCAATGGCAGGCCCCAGCCCTGCTAGCATTGGCTGCAGCAGAGGCAGTTTCAGTGTGAACTGACCATCATTACAAACAAGTAGGCAGGGCAGTTTTCTGGTGGTTGCAAAGCAAAGATGAGATCTTGAAGACCTGTTCACACAAGAAACATTTGTGAACTGCCATCCTGGTCAGTCCTCTACTGTGCTTGCACATTATCTGTCGTTAATATTGTAACAGCTTACGTGCTATACAGCGTGTTTGCACTCTACACACAGTAAGACGTGCAGTATGCTTGGGGTAATAGGTGTGGGTTCACCATGCTTTGATTATCACATTTTCTTCAATGTGTTCTGAGTTTATGCAGAGTAGAGCCATATTTCATTGAGCAGAAAAACATTTGAACTGACATTTGGCATTTAATTGTTTTAACAAATATAAAACATGGATTAATCGTGTATGCAGCTGACCACCTTTTAAGAAGTCAATAGTTTAACCTTAAGCCGAAACACATTTCTCAACAGTCATGCTTGTGTAATTTGGCAAATTCAAGCAACAAAAAGTTCAATGACAGGGCTGCTCAGCAAGAAAGAGCCTTTTATTTCCTCTTTGCTTTATAAAAATAAACAAAAAAATGGGAAGCATGACTTAACTTTAACACCAAACCATCATTCTCTTCAGACAATTACACTAATGAAGAACACCCTGGTCTAAAAGGTCAGAGATTTATAATTGTAATCAAAGTCATGCATTTAAAAATATATTTAGTCTAAATGTTTCTTAGACGACTTAGGGCTGTACAGTATTTTCATATAACATTATAAAACCTTGACACACACACTACACCTTGATATGGCATCCCTTAAAACAATAAGGAGTACTGTTGTTCCTGGTCCAATGCATGCATGTGGGTATGTGTTGTAGAATAGTACACACGTTGCCTTGAAACAATGCCTGCATCGTTCTCCAACACTATTGCTTCCTGTCACAATATTCACCTGAAAAAAAATAAACTTCACAAACAGAATAAAAAGAAATTCACAAACTGCACAGCAAGACATGCTTACTGTCCTGAAATGTAGATACTGCAGTATTTTCACAATATCCTGAAAGAGTAGGAAGCTACTGTCTTTTCCGCTTAACCCTGGTTCTCTTTTCAAGTTAACCCAAAAAACGGCAATTATGGGGAAACAATAGTCAATGCGGCTTCAATAACAATGGCTTCTATCTGGCAGACTTTTGGAATGTGGACTTTATAATTTTTATTTTTTTCCTTTTAAACAAAAGGAGACTGCAATAAAGCTGTTAGCTTTGCCACAATATAATACATCTATGTCCTTGAACACTTTTTCAAACTCAGAAACATGTTTCCCTAGCTTTCTGAACTACCTCTAGAATGTACCTCAGAATAAGCGGCAATGAAATTGTTCACACGATTATTAATCTAAAAACAAAAGGAAAGAAACATTTTAATTGAAAAATGAAAGGAACAGTGATAAAAAAACCATAAAGCACAAGCTGTGAGAGGCTAGTGTTATAAACGTGAAAGCAGGTGTTAGCGTGCTTCTGTTATTCAAAAATGAGAATGAATTAAGTCACCAGTGCCACACACATATTTACCTTGACATATCTGTTGAGATATTCACAGTGAAAGACAAAAATTAAGAAATGAGAACTTTGATCAGACTTTCATTAGAAAATATATGTTTCCAATATTATATTTCTTATCATGGACGAATCTCATTTCAGGGGACATAGAAACATCATAACAACATCAATAATACTAATAATAAGCTCAATCTGTATGTATAAAACATTTATTTTCCTTGCCATAAACGAGCCTGTACTTGACAAAAATCATTAATCAAGGTCAATCTCTGTATTACAAAGGGAATGGAAAATATCCTTTGTCAACAAGTTTTAGCCTAATGATTAGATCGACCAAACAGTACAAAGGCTGCCTTAGAAATGCTCCCCTTGTTTACAGACCACCTGCTGTTTCTGGCACCACAAAGACATCATCTTTACGAAAGAAAAAAAAAATCTGAATTGTCAGTGAGCCAAGATTGCCAAAGGACTGCCAACTGTATTTCTGTGACACATGATATTAGTCTATACTTGGGTCAACCCAACATCCTTTCACATACAATACAAACACCCAGCACATGACACTTCATTTCAGTTAGTTCAGCCTGGACTGCATTTAAATGAGGCTCCACTAAGTGAATAGCTATTAAAGGGCACATAAGGACCTTTTTATTTTATTGTGTTACATGTTCCCATGTGTTGCTACAACTGTTTACATAAGGTGCGTGTATTGTTTTATTTTTTATTTTATTTTTTTTACATTTTGACCACTTTTTTAAACTTAAAAATTGCATTCTCTGCCTCAAGATGGCTTCCCATATACCCACACGGACTTCTCAGAACTACATTTCCCATCATCCTCCTGCTCACATTATGTAACGTAGATGGATTTACCAATGAGCAGGAGGATGATGGGAAATGTAGTTCTGAGAGGTCCATGCAGGTACATGGGAAGCCATCTTGAGGCAGGGAATTATTATTATTATTATTATTATTATTATTATTATTATTATTATTATTATTATTATTATTTATTTCTTAGCAGGCGCCCTTATCCAGGGCGACTTACAGTCGTAAACAAAAAATACATTTCAAGAATCACAGTACAAGTATTAATACAATGACTTCAGTTCTAGTAAGTACAAGTTTAAAAAAAGTGATCAAAATGTAAAAAAAAAAATAAAACTATACACGCACCTTACGTAAACAGTTGTAGCAACACATGTGAACATGTAACACAATCAAATGAAAAGGTCCTTATGTGCCCTTTAAAACATGGTAGACAGCAGTCTGCATAAAAATGCTTCACAATCTGTGCAGCAAAGATGTTTTCTTGATACACAAATGACACAGGGATGAATTACATAAAGACATTATTCAAACGCCTCTTTAGGAAGCACTGGGGGGCTGTGTGTACTTTATTTAATATTTGGCTTTCTCACATTGTATTTTTTGTTTGATCACTGTAAGAGCACTGGTAGGAAAATTGCATCTAGTTTTATCTTTTGTTTTTCTGTGGTTTTGTTTCACTGGTGCTTTGAGAAGTTAGGCTATTTTATGTGAATAATGCAATCTGTAGACCTAAATTTACAATGCTGAACGATGAAGATCAAGACCTACACAAAGTAACATCTTCCAACAAGCACTCCTTGGACACTCCTTCAGGAGAGTGCTCATTACATGCAAGTGGTTTTAACCTATCAGTTCGGTTGTACACACACACTATGATGAAAGGAGGATTGGAATTGTGTTGTGGGTCTCAGCTCTAGAAACATGACTCCAGTATTGTAGTGCCTGCACCTCTGCCATTTTAAATGCTATCTGATGAGACAAGGAGTAGATAGCAAAAAAAATAAAGAAGGGATTTTTTTTTTCCAACACAGGAATCACTCAAATATTTTTTTTAAATATAAATATGTGCAGGTACCATAGCAGGTTAACTAAACTGTCCTCCAGCACAGGACTTCCTTTTGTTATCAGATAACGTGTAGGTGCCAAGCACGGCAAGGCTATACACTGCCTTTTTATTAAAGTACATTACTTTGTACAAAGTGCACATGCTGCTAAGAAATCCTATGTGGCTGTGGCTAGTAAGCTCATGTCACCCAACACATAATGGTGCACTGAACTTAAAGACATGCAATGAAGACAGTGTGATGGATTCTAATTGCTTCAAAATCTCGAGAAGGAACCCTATTATCTATTGAAATAGCTCCATACCATACAACAGCAAACAATGTAGTCAGTACTGTGATTCTCATACAGAATCGCCTCATTATTTTATCATGACAGCTGCTCAACTGCAACCTCATATAAATGGCCTGTACAGAATAATACACAAAAGAAGATTCATTGTACAAACAATTCAGCGTGTAAACAGTTTATTTTGTCCAACTGTACATTTAAAACCCTCTATCTTCAAGAAACAATAACATTTGTGGAAAACTATACAAAAAGCCCTAAATACACCATCACTAGTAATATTTAGAATTTTGTTAATTTCTGTCAACAGCATACATATCACAAAGAGACCTATAGACACAGAGGGGAAACACACACATCCATCCATCCATCTATCCATCTATTTCTCTCTCTCTCTCTCTCTCTCTCTCTCTCTATAGACCAACTTAATGGAAATTTAAAATACAATTTGTTGATTGAAAAATAACCCCAATTATCACATTGTTACACAACCATTGATAATGGTAGGGAAAGCAAAAAATCATTCACAATAATGAGAAAATAAAGTTGGTTTCAGAAACTCAAAATGTGCATTAATTAATGGTAGCAAATAATGAGTATTACTCTATTCTGCTGTTATCTAAGCAATCTAGCAGGCTTCAGCTCTTTGCCGAACATGCATATTCTGTATAGAATATCAGATAACATTACAAAGCAAATTCAACTCTGAATTTGAAATGTGTCACGTTAATGAATAGGTCTTAGTTCTCTGTGTAGGATTCATAATTAGCCGGCGAGGCTTCAGACTCTGGCTTTCTTATAGCTGTCGTTTCTGCAGCAGCTAGTTTCTTCAACAACTTCAACCCCACTGGATAAAATGCAAGCAGCCTGAGGATAATAACACTGCACACCTTTCATCTTCCCTATCAAGCTGGAAAAGTGCTTCCTCAAGTATTTATTTTTCTTATGCAAATACACACCCTAGCAATAAATATGAATCCAGATGTAATGAAAAAATACAATCTAAAACAAAAATGCACAATAAAGTAATGCTGTAACTATGAGTCAAAGCTAAAAGCATGCTGCACCGTATGAGAGGTAAAGCATTGTCAATGTTTGAGCTGAGAACTGGATTTCAGTGTTGTGTGCTGAACCATCATAGTGAGGAAGTAAAAAAATTAAAAAGCCCACAGATTGCTTTAACCAGGTGACACACTCGGCAATAAACAGTTTCACCCCAACTCAGGAATAATTTCCAAAGTGCACAGAGGATATATTTCCCAGACAGATCACAGTTTGAATAAGTTCAGTAAGTTCAATAAGAGGTTACATATTTTAATGCAAAGCTTTTGGCATGATGACACAGTACTAGAATACAGCTGACTGAAATAAAATCTGTACAGGTGTGATGTACAGGGAGATAGCAATTCCAATGCCAGGACCGATATCATGTTTAGTCTGACATCTGGGAACCCTGGGGAAAGTGTCTAACAGAACACACCCGAGTAAACTGAACTTTGCAAGCTGTACCATTCACAAATGTTAAATAAACCATATTGGTGGTCAGAAATGTACCACTAATAGTTACGGATGACTGGAGCCTGCATGGCGACTGTTCTCAAGCTACTTTAATGCCAGTGAAATATGTCAGTACTCATGACATCTTCTATACATTTCTGGTGTCTTTAAGAGCAAAAAGAAAAGGCTAAAGAGTCCATGCCTTGAGAATTAAAGAGGGTTAGAATGTGCTGACATTATGAACCATGTCATTTACTTCACCACTGCACTATGGATCATACCCTTCAAAACACCCATGCTTTGCCAAATAGTTTGGTTTTTTGGTTGCTGTGAATACAAAAACACAACATATTGGATTCCTTTTGGAGGGTTGCTGGTCCAAAGAAACTGGCCTTTGACCTAACCTGTTAAGTGGCAATATGGACACCTCAAGGGATACATTTCTTTCTTCTTTTTTTTTTTTGAAAGGTCTATTATAACCAATGCAGGCATTCTTTTTAAGTATATACAAGTTGACACAGCTAATTACATGGACTTTTTTTTCTGAAGGTACTGAAAAGTTAGTTTTTACTACATGTACTTGCCAGTATTGTACAGGGAACTTTGAAAAGTGAAAATTAGCACATTTCTTAGGGTCCTTAATACTGTGTTCATTGCTGCATTCTTACTATAAAGGTTGACGGTTTAATTTGTTATTTTGCACTTCAGGTTGTGGATTATTGTCTTCACTTAAACAACATTTGACCATGCGATCCTTAGCAAATTATATAAAAGTATACCAACATCTTACCAAGTCAGGTCATAACATCAGCAAAACACCCAAACTGGATGTTGTTTAACATGCCTCATTTTAAATACAGCTAAAATGCCATCAGCATTATAAAGCTATAAGGTTTGATGGATATAGTTGGTGCAGGAGGAACCTTGTACTGACACATTATACACAACCTTAACAGCACTCCATCCCCTGAGCTCCTGCACTGTAAGCATGCATTTTAATGAGTGCTCCAAATAATAAAAAGGAGGAAAGGAAACTAAATAAATAAAATAATAAAAAAAAACAGGACTTAACTATAATGTGTTATATCTTTCAGCTCCAATTAAAAACAATATGAAATATTTTTGTTAGTCTTCACTTCAGACTTCAAGAAGCCCCCAAGACTCCTTCAATTTGCATCCCACCGCAGCCCACTGTAATTCCTGCATTTCATTAATTATATGACCTACATATCAGATATTTAATATTTAATATTAACAAGCAAACCTAACCCTTACTTGAGAAGTCTGAATTCGGAAATCATTTGGAAATCATCTTTTTCTCTCTCCTGTCTTTAAATGTCCCAGGGCTAGAGGCTTTGATCTAGCAGAGTGTCTGACATTGTTTGCAAATTTGTATTTAATTATAGGTCTAACAGACATAACCATGCTACCCCACCAGTTCTTAAGTAGGCATCACCAGACAATACTAAATATGCCCAGTGCAGTAACAAGATAATAAAACACCTACACACACAACACATGTACTGTACATACATACACACCAGCATCTTAGATAACATGTAACATGGTCATGCTTTCGGAATTACATCTCTTGTGTAATCATTTACTAATTTGGTTTGCCTAGAGCTGTTTAACAACCAAATGACATGTCTGTGTCTTTAATGGTCTTGTTTAACATCTAAAATAACCCCAGAGCCACAGCCTGAATGTATTTGTACAGTGAGTCCTTATCTGTCTTTATGTGCAGCACAGCTATAAAAAAACAATCACTGTTTTTTGTGCTATGCTGCGGATATGAAACCCTTTCAGTTAAGCGCGTAGAGGTTGTTTTTTGTTTGTTTGTCTGAAAGATAAGGCTTGCCTTGTCTCAGCCACATACCCATTTCAAAGGAAAGGCTTGACTTTTGATCCGTGTGACGACTGACTCGACCCCCTGCATGTTGCAGCAGCCCTTTCTGAGCATGCCCCGCTATTTCTTTAAACACAGTGGCACTGTCAATTGTTTGGGTGACATGTGTGACACTACAGAGCTGCTCAGGCCCTTCCCAGCAGCACCTGGGCTGATGGTACACAGTGGAGCTCGCCTCCACACAACTCTTTAAGAAAGAAAAAAGAGAACTGTATAAAGAGTGAGACAGTAAGCAGTTATCAGACATGAATACTGTATTTCACTTGGCAATAAGTAGTAACTCTTTCATTACTCTGTACAAAAAAAAAATCATGCCCTTGGTATTTATTGTCTTACCTAACCACCAAGTCAGTGCGATGTCATAATTTCAACAACGAGCCTACAGAAAAACACTGGCGCCAGTCTATTCATTTTCTACTGAAATGCTGTGCATTGTGATTTCCAAAGCAACACAATTTTAGGAAATGAAACCGAGGGCGACTGACTCTCATGTCATCCAGGTGCTTCTTAGCTTCTTTCCTAGAACATTATAAATAACTTGATAGGGTTCAATGCTCTTTGTAATCCGTGTTACCATGTTTGGGAAGTTGGATTGTTTGATTGTACATCAGGGTAGTCTGAAAAGCCTGTGGGATGACTTCCCTGGTGTTTCATTTTTATAAATACCATCAGTGCTAAAGGCGCTTTTCTCCAGCTTACTGCACAACTGGAGGTAGGCGGAAACTGAAGCCTTGTAGAGTAATGGAAAGTGGATTTATCTGTTTTGCAGCCACTTTAAAAAACAATACTTAGATGCAGACTTACACACTAATATAGAGAAATGGCCCAGCGGCAATCATTTGGATCAAACTAATTAAATGTAAGAACGCCGGTAAGGTACACAAATCATGCCTCTGAGAATTTGCAAAATGGTTTTCTTTTTTTAAACCCTTTACTCTGCATGATAAACTTCTCAAGCACACTTCGTGTGCCATTTTTATTTAACATCATTCTTTACCCTTTAGGTCTTATTTAACACCGGTACACTTGCATGAACTCTTTCAGTTTCTGGTACATGCTGCAACTTTTAATGAGGAAGCTCCTTGGTAGATCTCAAAATCTGTTTGGGTTTAAGTCACTGTGACTCTCTGCAATCCCAAAGATTTTGATTCTAGCATTTATCTATCTGTAGTTTAAAATTTTAAATAAATATCTATATTTGGATTCCTCACTCAGTGCATTATATATATATATATATATATATATATATATATATATATATATATATATATATATATATTTTTTTTTTTAAAGCTGCAAAATATAAACAAGAGCAGTGCAATTAATCATGTTGCTGCTCTAACACAGATGCAGTCTAACAGACATGGAAACATGGCAGTTCTGAAGAAAACACTGAAACAAGACACAATAGGCAGTTTGTCTCTTTGTATTTTCCAGGTTATAAATTACTTTCAAACTCTATTCAAACTCAATATTAAGAAATGCTTTATTTTTATTTAAAATGCTTTCATACAAGAGAGACAGAGTCCATCAAGCATAAACACAGAGAAACGCATTGGTTCAGAAAACTCATAAATCCTGATTTGAGTCTGCTAACCTGAAAGCCCAGCAAAGTCAAGTGCAACCGCACATTTCTAAATGCTACGTCTGATTAAGTCGTCCCATTAAGTGACAGCTGAACTTTAACATTAATATGATATTATTTAAATAACTACATGTTATTTACTTTACACTAAAAATGATGAATGATTTCTGGACAGCTGCAATGACATAAAGCAGGCGGACCGCCTAATGAGATTTGACAAAATGGAGACATATGCAGAATATTGGTTACAGTCCGCGTCACCGGGGGCCTTTCCGCAAGCCGTGCTGGTTTTGATTGTCTACAAGCATTGAAGCATCTATTTCAATTGCTACTTCCTTTCTGCCCTGCATTTTAAATGTAGCTGGTGTCATTTACATATTACTCTTAATCAAAACTGTAACGTCACGGTTCACAGGAATGGAAGCAGTTTGTAACATGGAGACGTGACAGACGTTCAACTGAATGTTTTTTTTTTTTTTTTTTTTCTAAACCCTTGCTGTCTATGTGGCTTTGAGAAAAGGATAAAGCTCGTCTCTGAAGTGAAACTCGTGGAAGTTGGACTGGCCTATAAAGCTCTATATATCTGTATTAAAATATTGGTTTTTATTTTTGCAGAGAAATTGTCTTTTTATTTTATTTTACAAAACCTTTTAACAAAGAAGATCCCTATACCCTTAGGTACTGCTGCCGAAAAAAAGAGAAAAAAAATAGTAACAACAGATCTTTAGAATAACAGCTCATTTGAGCTCAGAAAAGAGCTCCCACAATAGGCTGTTTAGCAGAGAATTTAATATTATGACTACATGTACTTGCTCGTCATTAACAGTGCGAGTTTCAAAGTGGCTGAAAAGCATTAAAAAACAGACTGGTCATCGTGTAAAAAATAAAACTAAAATAAAAAATGGAACTATTATAAATAGTTTATATTTTAATAAATGACGTAATGTAGTTAAAGCAAACATCACTTTTGAAATATAAAAAGTGCCAAATAAAAGCACCTTTCTACCTTTTGCTTTAAAAAAAGAGCCACACTGCATTTTCTTCTTCCAATATAATGTAGTATTTTTTTAAATGTATTTTAATAATCCCCAAATTAGTAATTTCAGTCCAGGTTCGATGTATGTAGCTGTGCTTGCAGTAGTAGTACAGGGCAACCCTACCTTGTTCTTACCTTCGCAACATTCCTGTGAGGATCCTGGAACTCTTTCCCAGATTGGCATCTGTTTCACGAAGCTGCACAACAGAAAGAAATGTTGTTGAACAGAATACAATGTATAATAAATACAACACTGGTCTACAAACACGAAGGGTGCTAATCGTAATACAAGTGCAAGTGGACATTTCTGGTGAGGAATAAGACACAAGGGACCCACGATTACAACTCGACAGGATCATATAACTCACCTGTGTACCAAATTCATATCTCAAAAGCTTTTTGGTCTCGATTGCCCATCAACGTCATTGGAAGCCATATTAGATTTGAGGTAAAGTTAACAGGCTAATTTCACCTGAGATGTTTATACAATGCTGCAAAATTGAAGTGTGTATTTAAAGAGTTTCTGAGAGGAGTTTGAAATGGCTTCAAATTTACTGTACTAACCTGCTAAGGGAAGTTTAAATAATTGAAATGCACGCAAGTTCTAGACAAATTAACCATACACAGGTATTATTACCTTGAAGAGAACAAACCTAAATGCAATACGTCAAAATCTCATTCTCTGTAAATTGTTAAATAGTTAATGCTAATGGGATGTAACAGAATGCTTTGAACTTCTTAATGGTCTGGTTTGTTATAGATAATGCAGAGTTCAGGTATTTTAAAACACAGATTTTCAGGTAAGAAATCAATGCAGTCAACACTGGGAGCTAAAAACATTTATCTCCTGCCAAGGGGAATACAGTTTTTTTTAAATAATTCATAGCCATCCAGTTGAGCACAATAATGGTACTCTCATTTGCCCATTTTATGTTAAGCACCTCTTTGGTGGCTACTGCATCTACCACTACTGATCTTAACGTATGTCTACCTTCTTCCATATTTCACTTCAGATAACATTCCCTGAATGTCTTAAGCTGAGGGAACACAAAGCCACTTTGTGGCATGGAACTTGGTTTCAGGAGACGAGGTTTCAGGCCACTGCATGGCACACCAGGGGAGTCTTGGGGTTTGATACGGCAAAGTTGCCTTAAACTAGGTATCTTGGTCTCCTGGAACCCGATTTCAAGCCACCGTTCAATCAGCTTTAGTTATTAGCACCCTGCCCCTTAGCCTTCAAAGGGAAATGGTTTGAGCATACACAACACTCCCAGCATTATTTGGCAAACCATCATCTCAAAATCCAAGTGTTCCAATTTTTCCTTAGCTTTTTGTAATGGAGAACACATGTTGCACCTTTTATCTACTGTAAGCTTTATTTTATTTTTAAGGTCAAACATGTCCAGGGGAGGACCAGTCTTGGCTCATAGGAGAATACTAACCTCTGCTGACATCAGACATTTAAAATGATTTTTTTTCTGTATTTATTTCCTTTGAAATAGTCTGCAATATCAAAACGTTGACATATCGAGATTTTTAGCCATTCTTCATAAAAACACATTTCAGGACGGCCCCTAACTGGGATCTAACAGTTTAACACCTGCCTTGTACAGAGACCTGTACTCTGACTGAAAGAGGGTCTACTGTTAACAGATGATGCCTGGATTCCAAGGGGCTTTGTACAAAATGAAAATATAACTGGACAATGTTTTACTCCTGCCTTAAATTCCCTTAATTAACTACACAAGCAGTGTTGGCATAATCAGCAGTCACACCTCATTCTGAACATTGCTTTATATTATTTTTAATTTTTTCTGGAGACACTGTCTTGAAATTAAAACCTGCTTACAGTGTTTTTAAACCAGCTCATGCACCTGGACCCGATGTAACAATGCTCTGCCCAAAGCTACAAGTCTGAGAGAAAAGGCTCTTTCAGTCACAAAGCTAATTTAAGATGAGATGGCATTCAAGTGTTTTGCATGGATTGGTTGACAGCAAGTGTTGGGAGGCTTGATAAAATGAAACACAAAACTGTGGCATCTACAGGGTTGAAAACATCTCACCACTTAGATTTCCTGCTTTTACTGGACATGACATGGCTGTCTCACAGCACTGTGTTAAACAGTGTTGGATAATATGCAGACGCATGTATCTTATATGACATTAAAACAGAAGCTGCTTCTGAGCGAAGTGCCTGTACCTGAGCTCAGCTTACATTTGAAAGCAAGGCATCTCAGTGAAGAATCCAATGTGCTGGCATACGGGTTTGAAAAGATACAACCAACTCACCCAAACACAACCTAAATTGCTGAACAGAACAAAATAACAATGTTGTGTTTAGTTATGAACCCACCCTGTCTCTGGATCGCTGTATTTTCTCTCTGTCGTGGTGCAGATTTTCTAAAATTTCCTGGCCAACTTGCTCTGTAATAAAATAAAACAAACACATTAAAGTGGACATAAATTACAACAGCACAATTATTATTATTATTATTATTATTATTATTATTATTATTATTATTATTATTATTATTATTATTTTTATTATCCTCCTCTTTTTACACTAAGTGCAGCGATCAGTGTCAGCTGTCTATGTTTTCTTACATTGCCATGCATTTACTACACCCTGTCACTAAACAACATATTCCCCAATGCTGTACTCCAGAAACTTGGCACATGCCTAGCCCGAGTTCCGACGTTAACCCAGCCTGCAGTTGCTGTGAAATAACATCCCAAACCTCTCGACACTGAGGGGACAAAACACTGCCGCCCCAGTGCCTGCATAGGCTGCAGAATTGGCTTCAATAATCTGTCCAGCAGCCAATAAGGCCTTTGATGTTTCACAGTGTGTGCACGGTCTCCTCCTGGATTGCAGTTGAAATCATTCCAGCATTGGCTAACATGGGCTTAAAAAATCCTGACAGGCTATCGACAGAAAAGCTGGCTATCAGAAACCTCCCTGACTCATGAATATTAATGCTACGTTTCTTTTTGGCACTTTCTAGAAGGAATTTGTGACGAATCAGTGAACAGTCTGAGGATTGAATTTAGGAAACTTGGACATTCTTGGTTCTGAATTACTGTGTGACCCCTGAGGGCAAGTCACTCGACCTCCTTGTTCATCATGACCATTCAGATGTAAATCAGTCTACAGACTGTACCTTCTACATACCGAGCAAGCAAAAACCAATATCAGGTAACTGAGAAAAATGTACGGTCCACACACTATATATATATATATATATATATATATATATATATATATATATATATATATATATAATATGAGGAAGAACACATAGATAAAAACAGATATACAAGTTATTAAATATTATGCACTTTCTGCAAATATTCAAAGAAACATTTTAAAATGTATTATTCTTAGGAGGAAGAGGAGGAGGATGATGAGGATGATTAATAATAATAATAATAATAATAATAATAATAATAATAATAATAATAATATTTCAAGGCCATTATGCTGTATGGGGTTAAGAGAGCAATTAATATATAGACAATTATTTGTTTTTAAATATAAATCCTATGCTGGAATTCTGATAACCTTGCTGCCACAAACTGAAATCCCACGCATGCAACAGCCACAACAGCAATGAAAAATAGAACAGGCTTTGAGCGGATCATAGTGGAGATTTCAGATGCACTGTGAAATACAAAATAAACAGCTCTGCTCATGATTATTGTATTATACAGGGGATGCACTCAAAGGCTGAATTCACTGAGAACATGTTGTGGAAATGAGACAAAATGGGTTACATCTGGCAGTACTGTAAACTCCAAACCAAGAAGAATGTAGTTTTAGCACTGGATCTTTTTGTTCATGATGGACAGATAGATAATATATATATATATATATATATATATATATATATATATACATATACATATACATATACATATACATATATATATATATATATATATATATATATATATATATATATATATATATATACAAATACAAAAGTTTTGCTTTTGTGGATGAGGAACAAAAGTTACAAGAAATAGATGTCTACAATTATTTATTTCAGAATTTATTTTGCAAGCCCAAAAAATGCTAATTGAAAAGTATTCATACCCTGACAAGGGAAATGAAATGAATAACTAGTTGAGGCACCTTTAACAGTAATAACCTCTTTTTAAATGACTAGGATATTTGTCAATGAGCTTTTGGCATGATTATTTAGTGATTTTTTACCATTCTTCAATGCAAAATTGTTCTATTTCATTCAAATTCCCAGGACTTCTCTTGTGTACAGCCTTCTTCAACTCATACCAAAGATTCTCAGTCGGATTTAGATCAGGACTTTGACTAGGCCATTCCAGAAAGATTTTTTCCTATATTATTTGTTTTCGAGAATTTTCTAGAAATTATAAATTTCCATTGGGATATGTAAACTTATGACTACAACTGTATACTGTATATAGTGGACCAAATTAGGTATGTCACTGGGAATATCTTTTGACTGTGAAAAATCCAGCTATGATTTTAAAGCTACTTTTTCTTCTCAGGCAGACAGCACAATTGACTGTGTCTACGTGGAGACAGACAGACACACAGACACTAGTTCTAGCTGGTAGACGATATTATAGACTTCTTATATGGATGTAGTTGCAAAAATATTTTAAGAATGTATGAACTTTTTTTTTTTTCTTTTACTGTAAAATCTATCAAAGCCTGATAAAGTGACTTCCCAGACTGTAAAATACATTAGAAGCTCCTATTTCAATATCCCTTGCCAAGTAACCAGAAAGATAAATATTTCCCTTAGATATCTGACCACAAATTGATGTTCCCATTATGTTTTTCTGTCCCTGCTGGTTTCTGTGCTGAATGTTTAGCTGTACGTACAATGCCTCCCAAAGGTGAAATGTGGTACGAAGCAGGGTTCCTGGGTGTCAGTATCATTAAGTCAGTGGAATATTTTAAAGGCAATGGATTTTATATTCAGTCATGTGCTGGCAAACAGGCTATTCCTTAAAAGTGGAATGCTTGACAGAAGATACACAATCACAGCTCAGTCCGTGAATAACACTGATGCCCTATAAGGTTCTTAATCTCTGAAAGGGCATACATAAGAACATAAAGAAAGTTTCCAAACGAGAGAAGGCCATTCGGCCCATCTTGCTCGTTTGGTTGTTAGTAGCTTATTGATCCCAGAATCTCATCAAGCAGCTTCTTGAAGGATCTCAGGGTGTCAGCTTCAACAACATACAATACTGGAGGTTACAGACACTGTACCCTCAATCTTCAGCTGTGGCAGGGACAGCTACATTGAAAGCTTGCTCACACTACTTTGCAAACGTGTCCTGCGCCCGGCTCTACAGTGACCACCTGTCACTCCGACTGACATAGCATATAATATATGCCCATTAGTACGAACTGCACCAGTGGCACCTGTTTATTAGGATCTGTGCTCAGACCACACCAAGAATTCGGCTCATCATCATTCTGAGCTGCAATTACAGATAGCACAACACAGTGGGAATCCGGTCAATCCAGGGATCCACATTGCTCCCTGTACTTTGCAAATGAAGCACATTCTTATAACTTCACCATACACTCGTGTCAAAATATTCATTCCTGGTTCCTGGATCAAAAGATACATGGTTTTGCAGACAGAAGTGGGAAGGAGAATTACTTACATGTTTTATAGTGAATATGCAGCAGATTCACAGGAACATGACAAGCGATTGCCTATCTGACCAGAAAGGAAGTTAATATTCTAGCTGCAGATCGATCTACTCTGCTACAAAGAAATGTTTCACAAGGGGACCGTTGTTACCTGTCTCTCGTAACAGTACATCTTGGTTAGGGCCAGGTTGGCTTAGAAATCAGAATAGCTGAAGGCAGCTTGATAGCCATGGTGTAAAAAAATAAATAAAATACATTCTGAATCATTTAGTTTGCAAATTACCACAATGGCAAAACAAAACAAAAAAATGGTCTTTACTTAATCCATTAGAAGTCCTAAATAACTTGCACTGCAAGACACCAGTGAAGCATTTTTTCAGTGACTAAAAAACATTTCTTTTTTCAGCTCAGTGATGGAAACCACCATACTCCTTATAGATATAATGTAACATGTTTTAAAGTTGTAACAGCAGTTCTCTTTACATACATTTTGCATGCGTTAGTAATGCTACTGCTGCATACAGTTTAAAAGCTATCTCAGTAGTGCTGCATTCAGTACCCAGTAGCCAATTAGCTTTTTCCCTACATGTAAATGCTGTAAAGAAGCTTGCGCCCCATGATGCAATCTATTTTCCCCGCCAATATGACAACATCACGCCCTGTAATTGAGGCTAAAACATTGTCACTTTGATGAATTGCGATTTATATTTTTCATCCTTCTCCCTGTCGTCAGTGACTGGCAAAGTCAATAAACAAGAGAAGAGAAACCAGTCTGCTGCGATATCACAAAATGAATTGTCTTCCAGACACCCAGGGATCAATGCTTCATACATTCACTTGACAACCAGCAGCAGGGACTTCCACAATGGAGGCATCTGCCATTCCAGTGACTCCCTCCGCCGAGAAATAATTGGAGACATCATTAATTTTACAAGAGCTGCTTTATTCTATCTACACTGCAAGAGCTGTGGTCTTCTTTCTCCTGTGCTGAAAGGGCAGCCCTGACACTGGATGACACACCGCTGTTGTATGTTACATTTTCTAAACAGTTACTGAAGGTAACTACATGTCTGTATCCAACATATACACCATATAAAAAAGGCCTGTGGGGCGAATAAAGAGTTTGCCAATGATGGGTCTAGGTTTTAAAGAGACCTATTAATGTTAAGTAACTGTTGCTCTGAGAATTAACTCGATGCTTTTCAAGACAGAACATCCCTCCCCAAGCACACATACTGTCAATACATTCTCATTCGGCCTTGTGGAGGTAAATGTTGTGAATGACGAATATACTTTAGTTTCATACAGTTTAAATTACATTATTGATTTATTTTAATTTGTTTACATTATAAGTGGAAAAACGTCTTTGTAAATCACAAAGTTTCAACAGATTCAGGATAGCAGGCCCAAAGAGATGGCTTTAAATACTTATTACATTTGTCACATTAGATTAGTTTTGTGATGTATAAACTTTATAAGCAAGGTTGAGACCACCCCACCCCAACACCCAGAAATAATTCCCACCTTAATCATTTATTTGATGTATTTATTTACTTAACCAGGAAG
Organism: Acipenser ruthenus; assembly: GCF_902713425.1. NCBI lineage: Eukaryota > Metazoa > Chordata > Actinopteri > Acipenseriformes > Acipenseridae > Acipenser > Acipenser ruthenus. Next base: position 38,528,214 of record NC_081201.1, on the reverse strand, counting down.
TTTATCTATTAAGACCGAGGCCTCATTTACAAGGGGTTCCTGAAAATGCAATGGTCAAGTTTGAAGAAATGTCATCCTCTGCAATTCTGGCTTGGCTTTGAACTTGTGCAATGTTTTCAACCAGCACAACGATATTATTCATTGCTGGCCTCCACAGTTTTTAATTACCAGTGATAAAACAAAAAGGGGGGTGAATTTCCAGTAAAGTTAACACTAAAAATGCTGAATCGACAGGAATCTTAGTCTCTCTCCTTGTTTTTTATTTATTTATTTTGTTTTAAATTTAAAAGAGGTCATAAAAGAAATCTTAACAATCCAGTGATCAGCTCAGCATCTTTGTGGCTGACCAGGCAAGTTCCATCCTTTGAATATGAATTAGCAGTGGGTAATCACAGCATATTTATTAGACCTTTCTTCTAAGGCCCAACTCTCCTGTGAATGCTGTATTATTCATTGCCTGTGCCCTGACCCTCGTGTGCTCCTGTTCTGACAAATCATACTTGATTAAGACAAATCTTTATTAGTTCGCTAGTCAACTTCCCCATTTATCATTTGAAAATCTCATTCTGCCCTTCAGTGTGCACTAGATATGACCTAAACAATTTTTAGTGGCTGTTTAAAATGCTTATTACAGACAATAAGTGTACCCACGAATGTGCAAGTCTATAATGGATGATGAAACACAGGTTTAATAGGTATAAATGACCAAGGCTGCACGAGTTTAATAGAACTATTTATTTAAGGAGGCTGGAGAAAAAAATAATTTGTTGCTTTTTTATTTTAACAGCAGCACTTTTTTTTTTTTTTGGTTAAAGCAGTTTCCATTTGATTTAAGTAATGCCCATATTCTTTTTTTTTTTTTTTTTTTACATGTTTCAAATGAAAGAAAATCTGCATAGATAAGGAATACTGGTATGACTCCAAGAACATAAAGAAATTAAAAAAATATTCACATACTCCACGTCAAAATGGATTATGTAGTAAACGTAATGTGATTCTGTCTAATGTGATTTGGGATCTAACTAAAACCACATGAAAAGAAAGATCCTGGTTTTCAGCTTCCAGCTCACCTGGGGAAAGGTATCTTTTGGTTAACTTCCTCCAGTGGGGTCTAGAACAAGGTTAAGCTGAGGGAACACTAAGCCACTTTGTGTCTTGGAACTTGGTTTCAGGAGACTAGGTACTGGCCACTGCATGGCACACCAGGGAAGACTTGGGGTTTGACACAGCAAAGTTGCCACAAACTAGGTGTCCCGGTCTCCTGGAAGCAGGTTTCAAGCCACTGTTCCTGGCTTTCTGTTCCCTCAGCTTTAGGTAAGGACTAGCGACATGAAAAGACTTCCTGGACAATGTTCGTGAAACCGTATTATTGCATGTCTGCAATTGTAATGCCATCCAACTTGCAATCAAGTAGGTTACTTTATAAAATAAAGAAGGCAATTTGCCTGATTCTGCATTGCCTCAACCCTCAACTGGAGGCTGTGTGGTCCAGTGGTTAAAGAAAAGGGCTTGTAACCAGGTCCCCGGTTCAAATCCCACCTCAACCACTGACTCATTGTGTGACCCTGAGCAAGTCACTTCACCTCCTTGTGCTCCGTCTTTTGGGTGAGACGTAGTTGTAAGTGACTCTGCAGCTGATGCATAGTTCACACACCCTAGTCTCTGTAAGTCGCCTTGGATAAAGGCGTCTGCTAAATAAACACATAATAATAATAACTGCATTGTAATTAACACCATGATCCTGCATTGCCTCGACGTACGAGTTATGCTTGTGGAATGTAGTTAGGAAACTCTGGGATATTAAGATCTTAACCTAAGTAGGATCTATGTCCATTCAATAAGCCTATTTCCTGCCAGCAAAGTGCCAGGAATTATTTAATTGGCTGTTTAATTTGAAAACAAAAGAGGTTTAACAGGACTGTGCTCACCATGCTTTAGAACTGTGGGGCCATATTTGGAAACTGTCAGTGAACTACGCTGCTCCAAGCAATAAGGGGTAGTAACATATGCCTATTTTAAATGTTAGAAATCACAACCTGCTTTACTGAAATAATGCCTAGCTCCCCTCTACAGTCATTTTATCAGGAGACTGTAAAATATAAATAACTGATTATACAGTCAATGCTGGGAAAGGGGTCCAATGTATACATCCTCCACACGTATCAATATGATATGTGATCACCACAGGCCTGGCATTGATTATGCAGTTAAAATGAGTGCGTCATGAACAAGCCTGAATAAACATCTCTGAAAATCCTTTATTTGTTTGGAGCAGGATAGTTAATAAGTTATTAAGTGTCTGTACTGTACCAGACACTGCATAGAAATTTATATATATATATATATATATATATATATATATATATATATTAAAACAAATCCAAATGAGAGGCATAATATCTCACCAACATTTTAATCGCACTTGGTGGGAATTTGTGTTCTTTCTTTCTTTTGGAATTTGTTATCCATATAAAAACATCAACAAAGGAGTTTTTTTATGGACTTGACAAAACTCCAAATTTTTCTTCATTTGAGAGTCACGGACGCTAATAACAACATTACACTTGATTAAAGAATTTACAGCTCTAATCAAAACTTGACAGCAAGATCAAAGCCTGCAACTTAAATCTGCCTTTTAATTATCTGTACAACACCACACCTCAGGCCTGTCTCTTTCTCGCTTTCTCCGTCTCTAAATTCTGCTAAGGAAAAGATCTAACACCTCTTAACAGTTCATTATCCAATAAAACTATTCAAAGCTTAAAAAGCAATCTACACAATTAGTGAAGACCTTGGGGAGCCCACCAGTAGTCTGTATTATAGGCTTTAAATTGAAACACCTTAATTATATCTGTCAAACGGGTTTCATTAGAATCTTTTGTCACTGTAATTTTCGGATTTTTGACAGTGCTGGCACAGGCTTGGCTACCACCTGCCAAGGCGTGAAGCTGAATAAGACCAAATTATCAAATTCCTTCCCATGCTGAATACAATCTATTTTGTGATGAGGGAAGGTTTTTCTTTGATGGATGTTTTAAAATGTGCCACAGACAACAACAGCAATTGAAAAAAAAAAAAAAAAAAAAAAAAAAAAAATATATATATATATATATATATATATATACATACATACACACACTGAACAAAAGCAAGTAGACTAAACACAGCTGGAACTGGTGTGCTTGTTTGGGCCCGTATCTTGCCAGATGTACGTTAATACACTGAAAAAGGTGAAGACTTTACATTGTACAGGTCTAAAGGACCAATACACAAAAGAAAAACATGACATTATTATTATTATTATTTTCATAGGTGTAGATGACAACTGCTGAGGAAGCTACGCAAAGCAATACAAAAAAGGGCCACCACACATCCATTCAGAGGAGGAATACACTGGAACACACATGGGTTTAAATGACCCTAATGTTTCATTGTAACCGCAGCATGGCTTTAAAAATGCCACTCCTCTAGCTGCACTGATTGGCTTTATCTAAATACAAGGAGAGAAGAGGGCATCTTCTTCACTGAATCAGCCATGAAGTATATCATTAGTGATACCTTGCAGACTGCATTTAAATAAACACAGGGCAGTTTAGGTGAACTGACTGGCCTGACTGTTTTAAACATGTGCTTGGCACAGGAATTGCTCAATGTACAGAACATTCGAATCCTCATGGCTCAAGTCCGTGTTCAACACACCTAAGAAAAAGAAGACGTAAGGACTGCAACACAGTCTTCTCTTTTTCCAAGATCCTGAATCTTGCAGCGTTATAGAATAACCTTTGACTTTCTTACTATTTATCGTTGATGTGGACGGTCATCATTTACCATGCAAAAAATTAAAATAAAAACATGTTTCCCATCTGAACAACCATTATCTTTATCCTGTATACATTCCTGTATAAAACTCCAAGAAAAAAAATGTTTGTTTTTTTAATCCATTTAGAAAAATTTCTAAATCTGACACGTTTAAAAACTGCCCAGGGTATGTCCCACACCTATTTAATATCTATTTTCTCAATGTCAAATATATTGGACACTGGGCAGCAAAGGGTTACACATTAAAAACAACAACACAGAATTACAAAACAAATGGTCTGAAAGCGAAACAAGACAAATATGATTTGCACTACTTACAGTACAAGGCAAGATTTCTATTTTAAGTGTCATAATATTAGTATTCAGTGAGATGAGCTTCATCCACTTGTCACATGTAAGTTCTTCGTCTCCTTTTTAAAGAGATCATGAATGACAGAAGTCTGTTTGTTACGTGTTGTAATGAAGTAGCTAACTCATACACTGTATTATAGGTTTGTATCTGAAATAAAGCATGCTAGCTGCTAACTCATACACTGTATTATAGGTCTGTATCTGAAATAAAGCATGCTAGCTGCTAACTCATACACTGTATTATAGGTTTGAATCTGAAATAAAGCATGCTAGCTGTTCCCGGCTGTGTACTTGATACAGTACTTGTGTTGCATCCTAGAGAGTTATCTTTTAGGTTCCTTCTGTCAATAGATTGCCTAAAGGCCTCTGAAAAGATCAATCACACCCCAATCTTGCACTATAATTGGTTCATTAGAGATGTGTCAGACCAATGCAATGTTTATTGCTCTCAACACACTGGTGGATTCTTCTGCGTGAGAAAAGAACCAAAAAAAACAATATATATATATATATATATATATATATATATATATATATATATATATATATATATATATATATATATATATATATATGCAGATCCGGCTCAGACACAGCGCTTTTAAAATCCTCAGATGTAAAGATCGATTGCAATTTCAAATCATTGCAACTTAAATAGGACGAATAGGAGGTCGGTGGCACAAGTGCCATGCTCTCGGACGACCCAAAGAAGTCAGTCTTGCATACAGAGTACACAGACACTTCAGACAGTTATCTCTTTGCATCACTATATTCACCAAGGTAACTTGAAGCCAGCAGAGAGGCAAGGCTTCGGTCACTGCAACTTCCTCGGTGGATTATACAAACATAACTGGCCCTCAAATAACATCGTTAAGACAGTTCCTAAAAACACATCAACAGATATGTCTGTTACAATAAGATCCTGAGGTTCTCACTATGAAGGAGGCCAGACCTGGTTCCAGGTCCATAAAAGACACCAAGTAAAAACCGATACTGGGCAATCAAGGTAAAATATGAAATCAAAATAAAATTAATTCTGCTGTGCAAATGAGTGCTTGTAACATGGAATGCCACAAACAAAGCAGCAGATACTTTTCCAAAAAAAAGCATTAAAATATTTACCAATCCCTCCTCCACAAACACCCAAATATTGATTATATTAAAAAGCTAATTGCAGTCTTGGACAGAGCTCCCACTTTGCAGGCGTTTTCATGTTTTCCTACCAAAGCAGGACAATGTATCTGGAATCCCAATCTCTAAGCAAGGCTCTAATCACATATCACATCGAATGAACAGACCCTGGCAGGTCAGTGGCGTCTGCACTGTGGGAAGAAGGGAGTTCAGCTGCAGACAGTATCACACACATAATACAGCTTAGAATGGGCACCTTGTCTAAAACTAGACTCTTGCAACTAGGGATTCTCACAATGAGACTTCAGAAACAGGCACCTAATATGTTTAAATGCAATGATCTTGGAGGCTTGGTAAGCACTGTATATGCTAGCTTCTGCCAACTGCAAGACACATTTCCAACTTGGCAAACATACTGCCAAACCCCTGGTATAGGTTGTGTTTCACATTTTCCTGGAGCACTATCCAACATCATATTCAACAAAATGGCACAGCTGCCCTAAGTTGAGTTCAGTCTGGTCCTTAAGTAGTCTAAACGCTGATTAATCATCAATATCATACTAATGGCAAACCCAAGCTTTTGGTAGTGAGGGGTCTTTTCTAAAGCACAGATGTTTGGGCTTGCCAGTGGGTTTATACTGATGACTTGTCCCATGTATAAAACATTCCATATTTGAATGGAATAGCTATGCTATATTTTGTGTTTTGCATTGCTCTTAAGCGTTTATTTTTGTAGCTAATGCCAAGCCAGTTGGATCAGATATCGATCATGTAAGGCTGGCTACAGCTATGAATGTTTCTTTCAATAACTGCCCCCAACTGCTGAATATGATCCTTAAGTAAACAGAGTGCCATAAGGGGCGCTCCTTATGCAAGCACTTCTCCTTAATCCTGAGGATCACAGCTAATGCTTGGACAAACATGGAACTCAATACTAATTTAGTGGTACAGATATGCTCTGTAGAGGAGAGAAAAGCAGAAAAGTATTAATCAATTCAGGACCAAGCATTTTTCAGTGGGATGCTCCCCCAGGACCAGGCGTTTTGTGGCTGTAGTTGACTCTCTTCCTATAAAAATTCACTAAAAAACTATTTTTTATAGTAGCATCTTGGAAACTGTGTCCTTTTTTGAGAACTCTGGGGAACATTATAAAGTACTTTTTTTTTTCAACACAATATTTTATTATTATTATTATTATTATTATTAATAAGTATTTTTTATTATGTATTCTGCTTAGAGATACATGTATAAAAACATGTTATTCTATGACTCGAGGGACCTTACAATACTTCCTGAAAGGTTTGTTGAAAAACATTGATGTTTGGGCAAATTACAAGACATTGTTTCACCTGTGGTTGCAATGACATAATACACGTTTATTCACAGGGTCTTTATAAGCAATAATGGTCACTACTCTTGATTTATTTTCTAAAAAGAAATATTTATAAATAAAATAATAGTTATTCATTCCATTATCATCAGTAATAAGCAACAAAAACGTAGCGGATACATTTACTTAATGAAATAGTATATGCTTATATTCACTCGTTTCTTGATATTTATAAATGTTGTAAAAACATATATATATTAAAACATGAGACACAATAAATGTTCTATTATAATTTTAAGTCAAATACATCAGATTTACAGTGTTTCCCCTTTTTTATTAGCTCTAAACAAGTTATTGTGATGTTTTGTTTCTGCTGGGCTGTAAGTCATCAAAACAAAGGGTTAACAAGTACTTGTGTACATCTTTTTATAATAACAAAAAACAAAAAAAAATGCTGGCCCAAATATTAACGTCTAAAAGTTATCAATGAAAATAAGAATAACATCTTTCTTGAAAGATGTTTGGAGATATTAGTAGTTAACACAACGGGGACACTTAACAGAATGGGTAGGCATCGCTTTTGTTCACAAAAACAAGTTTTCATGTTTCATCTTATGTAAAGCAAAGTGCAACAGAAAGACAGTTGTTTTCATAAAGCATTTAAGCCAGTAAATTTACTGTGGTTCAATACATTCCTTAGGGCTCTTTTCTTTTGCAGATAGTTTAGGGATCTGTTATACTAGGTGGCTATACAACCTATAAACATGTTATTAGTTATGCTATTAACAATTAAGAAAATGTTTCGTTACCAGATGTAATAACAAGTTTAGGATAGATATACTGTATATATAACAATCTACCGAGTGTACCATTTAACATTGTGTGATATTAAGAATCCTTGATACTTGAGTCTTCTCAGATATCAGTTAACCTACTAACACCCCTTAATTTCCTAATGAACCACATCTAACTTTTTAGACATAGCAGAACTAATGTAATTTCACTTCTTAGTATTTTTGCACCATTCAAAGTGTCATTCATACAGGATGCTGAAGAGACACTGAAATCCACTGGTCAACATTATAACTGTCTTATTATTATAACTGTCGTATTATTATTATTATTATTATTATTATTATTATTTTTTTTTTTTTTTTTTCGGTTTATTTTTTGTGTACTACAGAATGGGAAACTTTCTGTAATAAACTTTTCATTTCAATTGGACATACAATTTGCCTCGTGTTGAGACTGTGTTGCAGTACACTGAATCTCACTGAGTTTACAGCCCTGTGGGGGGATCACATGCTTTGGTGGACCAGACTGCAAATAGTAAGAAACTGTGATTATAATAACATAACATAACATAACCTGGATACCATTTGACAGCTTATAAATAATACATGTTGTCCTGTAGAGACAACCTATTCTGTTGTTTAGAGTTCTGGACATGGTGATGAGGAGTTTGGTTTAAAAACAATAAAAGCATACAGTGAAGATCATTAAGCAGTTGTTTGACAATTCATTGCAACATGATCTGTTCAGAATGTTGAATAAATACAAGGCTGTAGGCAAAGTTCCAAGTGTTATAAATATACACACACACAAACACACGCACACACACACAGTGTGTAATAAAACACACACAAACACACGCACACAGCGTGTAATAACACACACACACACACAGCGTGTAATAACACACACACACACACACAGAGCGTGTAATTATACACACACGCACACACAGCGTGTAATAATACACACACACACAAACACACACACACAGCGTGTAATAACACACACACACACACACAGAGCGTGTAATAATACACACACACAGACAAACACACACACACACAGAGCGTGTAATAAAATACAATTGTTTTCGTTCTCCTGATATCACTCCCCCACAGCTTGTGGATTTGCTCCTTAATTTCTTACTTATCTTTTATATTAGAGAATGTCCCGTTGTGAAAATGCATATCACCATGACTTCCATTCACTGTATGTGCTGTACAGGTACAATTGAAGAATGGTGTATGGGCAGATTCCTCCAAAAATCTAGATTCTGATACTCTCAATGACTTGTGGAAGAAAATATCACAACCAAGTTAGTGGAAAAAATAACAATAATAAGCTGATTACTTGGTATATTGTTTATTTTCAGTGTTTTTTTACTTTTTTTGTAGCTTAATTTTCTAAACGATCTTGCCATATGTTACATTATAGCAAGTTTTATTCTTCCACTGAACTAAAATAGTTTTTGTAAGTCTTTAATGTAACAGTTCCTGCAATGCTGTGCATGTTGATTGTGTATCACACAATCTAAACACATTGCACATTTGGCGCACCAGGGGCAGTGTAAACCTGTTACTCACGAAAACTCTAGCAAGTACAATGCAGATGTAAATACCATATGTATTTATGTACACATACAATACAGAAAGCAGTGTTATGCTTAACTAGATATTACTAGAACTTAGTTACTGTCAAAAAAAAAGAAAAATAATGATGTTTGTAATTTACATGACATTGATGAACAGGAACTGATTGAGACTAAACATCTAATTTACTACACCATTTGGTAGTTATGGTACATATAGCCCATGTGAGCACCAAAGGAGACTCACACTCTAGAGTCTGGCAACCAGTTCTTATTATAGTTGATGAAAAGGAATAATTAAGCAGGGTTCATTTCTGTGTAAAGATCTGCCTTTGCTGATTGCTGTTACACTGGTTCATAGGATAAAACTGTAGTTATTAACCTACGTGAAAGGAAATGGAAAATTAAAATTTAAAAAAAAATAACAATTCTCATTGCCTTTATATAGAAAAAAGGCTTCCTGGTGTTTCAGCTTAGACATGCTTTAGATGGGCAGCATCCATGTGGACCTTTAGATAATTACTTGCAGAAAAGAGGAGGGGGTCTTAAAATGGAGCACACACTGCCTTCATTCTCACCCACCCTGCCCTTCAGATGTCTCGAGAGGCACAAACATCACCAAAAATAAATCATGACACATTCAAAAAAGAAGACTGGAGATTTTTGGCAACTGAAAAATGTATAAATCATAATTTACTTTTTGATAAAAGTAAATGCGCTAACTGCTATGATGAATTCCAATCCTGGCATTTGTGAACAGGTAGACTATAAAAAGACTTACTAACTTATTTTGTTGTATATTTGTGGTGTAAAATTATTATAATATCAAAGAAACAGAACATGTACTGTACTGGGAAAAAAAGTGTAAAGAATCTGTTTAATCTTTCAGCTATTTTAAGAATAAAAAAATACCTGTGGAAAAATTTTTAAAAAAAGTTCTAAAAGGCACATATTCTGGGACATTAACTATTTTGGACTCAGAAAGCCAAACACATTTTTCCTATAATCAAAGACCTGCTATGCTTTCCAAAAAAATAAAAAAACAAAACTTTTAGAGTATAAAAACAAGTGCAAATTTTAGTGGTATAACACTAACAAGACACTACTCGAAACCACAATCCATTAACTGCTGCTTTCTTCAATTAAGTTGTTACAATTTGTATCTCATTCCTCTTGCTTTTGCCTATATTCCTGTTTCCAGAGCCCTTACTGCTCCACATGCGGGGTGGCAGTGAAATGGTTAATGGCAGTGGCTGCTATTTCCAAGTGCAGCAAGCTGAGTCTAATTGAGGCTGACGCATGACAGACTTGCATGTACAGCGCTGCCCAGTCTCCAAGTGAAGCTGCTGACAGAAGGTAAATGGTGCATGGCACTAGGTCCTGCCCTGGCCTGGCATGCCACTGTTAGCACAGTCTGCCTGTCAGGAGATATAAATGAAGGCTAATGAAGGGCAGCTATTGTTTAAAAATTCTGCTGCATCCAACTCCCTCACTTGTGGAATGAAACTTTTGATTAAGCAGCACCTGCAGTGTGCTGTTATTAATACAATGTGGATCTGAAGGGTCAATTAAAGCTGTACCATGCTTAAACTTTTAGTCCTGACTCCCCCCCCCCCCCCCCCCCGAGCTGCTGAAGAACGTGAAATTAAGTTATATAATTCAAAATAGAACTCCTTTATTGAATATACAGGAGAACAGGACAAAAACAATATTGGTTAAATGGGACTTTAAAGTCCTGTCAGTACTTTAAGAACTCTAAATTGTACTGTGATAAGGCTGGAATAAATCAGTTAATTTACTTCTGTCAGTAACAATTTTACCACGGTACTAGAAATAAATCATGGGCATACAGTATACACTGCACTCATTTTAAACACTGTAAAACTCACCATTCAAAATATGAACAACGTTCAAGCTGAAGTAACTGAAAATAAAAATAATTAAGTACATAACTAAATAAAGATTATTTGCAATGGTTAAATTAACAAATAATACATGTGTTCATGCAATTACAGATACAGATTTCCCAGGAGGCAGTAGGGCTCAAATTGAAGTTGAAGCAGCTCATTTGCAAAGTGCCATTATGAGAACAAACAAAAAATAAAAGTACGGTACATTCTACGAGATTCAAGATGACACATAAAACATTCAACTTCAGACTTAAATTAGCTAAGATTTAAGATTACGGCTGTTTTCTAAAAAAATGATTAAGTGAAATGAAAAGGCTTCTTAATGAGCTCCCCAGGCAATTAATGAGTTGGACAAGCTGTGAGCTTAAGAAACACACCCAGGAGTCAGGGACCCAAGAGCTGTGTGGAGCTTACATTCACCACAGCTTACCTGAACGACCCGACTCCACATCACGCCAAGTCTCCTCCTCTGCTGAGGAGCTGACATTCACCACAGCTTACCTGAACGACCCGACTCCACATCACGCCAAGTCTCCTCCTCTGCCGAGGAGCTGACATTCACCACAGCTTACCTGAACGACCCGACTCCACATCACGCCAAGTCTCCTCCTCTGCCGAGGAGCTGACATTCACCACAGCTTACCTGAACGACCCGACTCCACATCACGCCAAGTCTCCTCCTCTGCCGAGGAGCTGACATTCACCACAGCTTACCTGAACGACCCGACTCCACATCACGCCAAGTCTCCTCCTCTGCTGAGGAGCTGACATTCACCACAGCTTACCTGAACGACCCGACTCCACATCACGCCAAGTCTCCTCCTCTGCTGAGGAGCTGACATTCACCACAGCTTACCTGAACGACCCGACTCCACATCACGCCAAGTCTCCTCCTCTGCTGAGGAGCTGACATTCACCACAGCTTACCTGAACGACCCGACTCCACATCACGCCAAGTCTCCTCCTCTGCTGAGGAGCTGACATTCACCACAGCTTACCTGAACGACCCGACTCCACATCACACCAAGTCTCCTCCTCTGCTGAGGGCCGCACAGAAGGCGGCCGCTGGACAGCTGGCATGGCTGATTTCAAAAGACTGACAAGCTGGAACATGCCAATCTATGGCACTCATCTACACTACATTTACAGTTCAATGAAAAGTGTTCTAGACCATGAAGCCTAATTGTTGGGAATTAAATTAAAGTAAAAAGTTTAACGTTCAGGAACGTGAACACAACAAAACAAAAACAATGTCATATTTGGACAGTTTACCCTTTCACATTGCAAACAGTATTAAAAAAAGGCAGGTTGTTTGATAGTGATTTTAACATTACACAGAGTGTGCTTGGTGGATAATTTGTTCAAGTATTACAGTATATAAATCACTCGCATGTTTTCTGAATCAACTCCTCCCCACCCCAGGCTTTTTAACGACAAATTATTAAAAATAATTGAAAACTGATGAAAATTATTGTCTACAGTTTTCAGAATACAGATATATACAAGAGAATGTTATACAATGTAAACAAAAAAATAAAATACATTTTATAAACATCTTATGTTAAATCCATAAAACATGGTAATTAAAAAAAAAAAAAAAAAATCTTTCTAGATGTAATGAAAATGGTTAATTTATTTTGCTTTTTTTCCCCCAATCAGGCCTTGAGGCAATTTGGGTTGTACAGCTTTAGTTATTCAAGTATTGCTTCAAGAACAATACACACCAGCATTCTTCTCCCAACTGTTTGCTAAGCCTCAAAAGGATGGCCTCTGTATCCCTGCATCATAACGCACATACAGGTACCCTGAGGAAGGGAGCATCCAATCACGCCTTTCCATCTTTAAACATGTCAAGGGCCAGTGACAGACAAATAGCTTAAATGAAGTATAATTGCGATGACAATAGGGGCTTGGACAAGCAAGCATTTCATACAGTCTATCAGCAGCTGGCTGATACCGCTGACAGGATGCACTCACGGCCCTAGCAGGTAGTGCTGGAGCCGAGCCAGGGAAAGTCTAGCATTCTTCTGCTACTTTCCCTGTTGCCGATTAGCACCTGTCAGTGCCCCCACGCTGGGACTGCTATCATTACAAATAGCGCAGATTAAAATACCATGCTACTGTAGCACTTGCTCAATCCTCTGTCCCCATGGCCCAGAGAAAAAGAGCTGGAAGACGGGCGTCCCCAAGAGTAAAGGCCAGAGACTGGCAGTGGTTTTCAAATCTGTTTCTGAAGCAATACGGGGACAGGGTGCTGGAACCCTACGATATTCTTTATAATAGCTCTGCACCACAAATAATTAGTTGACCTTTGCCTTCTGTAGAGGGGACATTAAAAAAAACTCACAAAAAAGATACAAACTGAGTAGCAACAGTGAAAGATGCAGGCCGTTAATCTCATTAACCCAGGGGCTTGGATTTTTCTTTCTTAGGACTTTATATCATTTAATACAAGGATCAACAAATATGACCTTAGATATTATCTTGTGCGATGCATATAATATCACAGAATACTCAAGGTCATGTTCATTTTGAAACAGATATAAATAAACACAAAGAAACAGAAACATAGACATATAAAGTATGTAGCGAATTTAGGCATACAAAATCTATTTTACCTGCCATTGCCAGTTCTAGAAGATAAAATATAAACTGACACGAATGTCACATGTCCATTCAGACTAACAAATCAGGTGCTAACTTGACCCCTGTCAGTTGGACAACTTGTTTATTTTCTGAAATGTATACATCATATCTGCTTTGTTGATTATTGCCAGATTTCCTTTTAAAATGTCCACGTAACAAGTCGAGCATAGCACTAGAACTGTGTTATACTGAGCAAAATGCAGGCTCTTCCACAACCATGTTGAGTTAAATATTATTATATGCTAGTGCTGGGACGAACACAGGATTTTGTGTCAGGCTCACAGTAATTAGAACAAGTGCAGCTAACGCTGCAGCGACTGTGACCGACCTCCTTCCGGAATGAACGCTTTGCATCACTAGATCTCAGCAAACATTCCTGCACAGCTTCTGTTACTTTGTTAAACACCACTCAACCCTTCTACCAATTGTCTGGATACAAAATATCACATAAGAACATACTTTCATTTGTTCTTGGCAGAAAGGCGGGCCAAGTGGACAACCAACCCCCCTCTGCAAATGACAAGAATGGCTTCCAAAAATGATTAATATTGGCGGGACCTTGAAAGGGTTAACAAAACAAATTTAACACTCCTGACTTCTTAATTCTGATGCAGTTCATTTTTATTTTTTTAGAGCTTGATGTAATCCATTTTCTAGCCTCCCCCTAGCTAATGTCAATAGCATGATTTCAGTGATAGTGTGCTGAACAAATAAAAACAACTTCACAAGCAGTGCAGCAGTTAAATGGGAGATTGGAGGTTGGGCTGCAACAAAAGACACTGCTCTTCATGCTGTACGGACAGTAGATATCCTTCACACACATTCAAGACCCTGCCAGCATTCTTCTCCTTGAAAGTGCTAAAAAAAACACAACTGTGGCATATGGGGCTTCATGCTTTAAAAGATCATTAGTTTGACAAAGTATTGCTGATGCCACATCCATTTTCTTTCAGTATAGTGGACTGTGTTTACAATGACATGCCACAGGGCCCCAGTCAGACTAAGCAAGTGATTCTGTCCATACTTGTTAATGAATAAACAACTGATAGTTATCACTGAAAGGTGCACTACATCACTTTTAATTAGTTCAGCCTTCCCCACAACAACCCTTTACAAGATTATTCTGTGTTCTGGAAATGCAGACTTTGTTTTAGAATAATTACCTTACTAGTTCAGTCACCTCAACAAGAAGGAATCAGAACTGCAGTTCTCTGGCACTATCAGCCCAGTCACTACTGTAACTACAAACATTAAAGATGTGATCGAGAACTTGTATCCAAAACCAGTTAATCAGAGAACAATACTGTGCATTGAATCCCTGAATATTTCCAATGATATTCTTGACATGTAAATGTGTACCATTGTGGGGGCCAAAAAGGCAACCATGGTGTTCATAGCTCAGAGACTGGAAAGTGTGTCTAAGGGAGTGGGTCTCGTAAATGAATAGCTCATGTTACACTATAAATACTATAATTACAACATGAAATGTATAGCTGCCTAGAAGACAGCTTTAGGTAAGTGAATTTATTATTAACTTCAAAAGACAACAGCACTGATACATTTCACCGATACATGTCATCTAACCTACCACGTAAACAGGGTATCATTTTGTAAAGAAAAATGCTAACTATGAAACACAAAAAATAAAAATAAAAAAAATCATAAAATGAAGTTATATTGGTTTACTGCACAAAGCTGACCTTACCCAGTTAATCTCAGGGGCATAAATAAACATGCATACGCTGTGCAGGCTCTAATCAGAAAGAAAGAATGAAATATATTCCAGCATTAATATTTCAGTGGACAGCCATGTGAGAGAGCATGAATGATTAATTTAGACATCACCTCTGTCACAATATGTTACGCATCCTGCCACAGATCTCCCTTTGAGAATTAAAAAAAAAGCTTATTTTTTTAATGTCTCGTTGAAAATTATTTTTTCAAATTACTTTTTGAATTTTCAGTCAATTGGAATTACAAAATTATTGACAACAACATTAACACGTGTTTGTCTGTAATTAACATAATATGTTTTTAGCCAAAACAAGACCGGATCCACACTTTATTGTGTAATGGACAATGTTCAGAAATACTGTTCCTTCATTTCATTGATTTAATTAATTAACAGTCCAATGAACCAATACAAATGTTACATGAACTGATTTATATCAAATTATAGCGACAGTGGGGGGGAAATGTCACAATATTTTATAATTTTTGTAGCAATAGAATAAATATACGGCACTTTCCAGTAAGAGGATAAGAACCACACCTCAAATACTAGGGCAAGACTACCAGTTGGGGTTCTTTTACTTAATGCTGTTAGGCTACAGGGTGGACAGTCCAGTAAAAATACAGCTTGAGTGGACATCATTTTATACTGTAGGCTATGCAGCAGTGTGGAGTAGTGGTTAGAGCTCTGGACTCTTGACTGGAGGGTTGTGGGTTCAATCCCAGGTGGGGGACACTGCTGCTGTACCCCTGAGCAAGGTACTTTACCTAGATTGCTCCAGTAAAAACCCAACTGTATAAATGGGTAATTGTATGTAAAAATAATGTGATATCTTGTAACAATTGTAAGTCGCACTGGATAAGGGAGTCTGCTAAGAAATAAACAATAATAATAATAATAATAATATCCGTCCCATATACAAAAATGAACTTGCAATATTTGTCCCAGTAAATGTGATTTGGAACTTTGTGGAGAATGGAAACTTTAAGCCAGCATGTTTCTGGTGTGTGTTTTTTTTTTCTTTTTCTGGTTATCACATATCATTGTATTGTATGTCCTCTGCTCGCTCGCTCTCACTCTCTCTCTGTATATATACATATACATACATATATACACACACACACACACACACACACTTAAACTTTAAAAAAAAATGTTCTAGACTGTAAAATAATCTACATAAAAGTAGACTATGAAAAGGCCAGAGTGTTAAAAAGAAAAGATTCAATTTTCAAATATACTTGCCCTGAAATACGTGGGTTTAAAAAAATAAATAAAAAAAGATCAATATGTGATATAACTAGATGTATGGTGCCCTGGGTTGCCTTTATTTTTTTCTTAAAAAAAAAAAAAAAAAACTTCTGACATTAAAGTTTTCATAATAGATTTCGACAGAGAGCCTGCAGGCCTAGAAAGGGATATAGCGAGCAAAGTCAATATTTTAGCAATGTACTGATTCACCACTGAAACAAAGGTATGAATCCTTTCACACGAGGCTGACCACTGATCATTATCAAGCCAATGAAATCTGCACCGCTCACAGCCTTCTTACGGCTAGAGAAAGGAACAGAGTTAACACCAATACATTTGTCAAGCAAAAACAAAACAAAAATGAAAATATGGTACAGTAGGTAGGCATAACATGTCTCATATTCCTGTGAATATACATTCAAACTATCTGTATATTAAATCAATGAAATGAGTAAACACCTAACAATTTAGAAAACTGTAATCCGCAGACTTCCTGGAAAGCCACACAATCTCTTTTGCCTCGTCAAAACTAGAAAACAGCATTTAGGGTGAAGTGTTGACTGCTACTTAGGAATAAAGAACAGCTCTTGCGTTAGAAAGAGTTGCTCTGTGATATTTTTGTCTCAGGCGTTTTGGTTTTTCAGCAGCCAGAGTAATTGCCTCAGTTTGTGAGAGCAGTGTTTAGAATGATTACCCTTCGTATTCGGACTCCAATCCGGGCCTCTGCAGCCACATGCCGAGCTGAAGCCACATCCTTGCCTTCGGGTCCTCATTGAGGCGCTGGTGGCTCCACCACAGAAGAAACACTGTACTCAATGCTCAGACCTTCAGACTGTCTTTACTTGATTGACAGATATTATATATATAATATATATATTCTCCTTTGCAAGGCTTCCTTTCATAAAGCAGAAAGTCATATTACCAAGTCACATGTGAATTAAACACTTCCCATGCTGAACCCTGCACGGTGCTTCCCAATCCAGCACTACCCAACACGTTTTTAAAAACATGCAAATCCACTCACTCTGTGCCATGACCTCCTTTATTGATGACTTCCTGTTTTGGGGGTGTATAAACATCTTACATAAGTAATTTACTTTTGCCGTCACTGTTTGTCCATTTCTTATTAGTAAAACCAAACATTTAGCTTTCAAGCATAGTTCTGTAAAGGGTAACCCTTTTTCCCTCAGGAGATGCTATTTCCAATTTACAAATGACTATACACCGAGATAAACATATTTGTGTTATACACTGGTTGAGAGTTATATTCATTACTACGGTACTTCAAGTGGCTTCTACAGGCTGTTGACTGTTAGACAACACAACAGTGACCATAAAAGCCAAGGTCTACTTCAAAGTCATAAACAGGATGATGAATCAAAACTTTGAAGAGCAAGAAATCAACCCAGGGACAAATTACATAAAAAATTGTTAATGGCAAAAATTGAACTATATTTTAAATTTCATTATGGGAATGAGATGACCCTATGACTGTTTCCTAAACCCCCAAGCTTCAGTTATTATTTATTTTGAATATGTATTATTCTATCATGCAAGAAGGTTCTCACCAAGTTTTATCTTGTGTCATCTAGAACTTCTGAACAGTCAAGTTTTATATTTGAAGTCAAATTATTTACTGTCTTTTCTTTTTAGTATTTTCTTACTATACTGTATGATGTATAGGAAGTGAGGGATGGTCAGCCCAGATGATTAGGCGGCTCAATTGAACATAAGTTATTATTAGTGAAACCTTAATGATACCTTGAAAATGATGGGTCACAGAAACCTGCAATTCAGTGTACTTTGTTTTCACGATGCATCCAATTCAACAAGCCCAATCCAAGGAGCAAACTCAAATCCCAAATTAGGAGAAAAAAAATGGTGCGTGTATTATTCAGCATAATACAAATTCATTTCTTGGGCTTTCTAATTTGTCTCACTGTGTATAGAAATCACAGAAGAGACATGTATTTCTAAAGAAAACAAAAAGGGAACCAAGAACAAAAAGGTAACTTCAATAGAAGTGGCTTTTGTTATAATTAGAGATCCACCGAAAGCAAAACCTAACCAGCAAATTCTATCGTCCAGCTCTGAGGTGATAATTGCAGCTGATGCTGCGGGTGGAGCATTGATAGCTGTTATTAACATGGGCTTAGACAGGGACTGATGTGTGCTTTCCCTTTGATAGGATTATTACTATATCAGGATTATTGCGCTCCAGTTGTCACTAAATATATCACCTTCATTTGTTTTGTGTTTGTTTATTATTTAAATTAGTTAAGTATTGTCATTTGTTTAGAAGAGATCAAAATATATATTTTTTAACATACCATATTTATAACAATATAAAGTAGTATATTCGTATATACAATAGTATATCATAGTAATTCAATAAAATATATACTGTATATATTAAAATGTACATTCCATTCATCATCAATTATATTATTTAATATAATTGTGTTCTTAACTCTTTTACAAATTACAGTTCTTGTTTTGCTTTTTGTCCCAAGATCCTGAAATGCTCAATGCTTACTTCTGTGTCATAAGTTTGCACCTCTCCTCAACATTTTTGAGAACTGCATTCTGTAAATTCTCTTGCGGGAAAACTACAGGGTAACACTGTCCATTAAGTGTCTCTGATTACTGTGCATTTACATAGGAGGTATTTAGTAAATGCAGTGTACTGACACATACTTACAAATATTATTATGCACAGTTACAATGCACTTAATGTGTAAATCTTTTTGTATGATATAACCCTAATCCTAACACTAACGGTAAACCATTTGTTATATAATTGTGCACATACATATATGGTGCAAAAAGATTTACATTGTAACTATGCATAATAACATTGTAATTATGTGTAAGTACACATGTATTTACTTAGTAACTACTATGTAAATACACAGTAACTAGAGACACTGCAAAGTGTTTCCAACCACATCTTTTAACCATATCTCTGAGCCAGAAGGCAATTATTTAACTAACTGCACAAGAAACCAGGCCACAGTACAAAAGCAGGCACACTGATATTTAACTTCAACAGACAGACCAGTTTTCATCAACACACACTTGTTAGGTAATGTCCAGTCATCCTAGTTACTGTTGCAGGTTGCTCGAACCACCTGAACAGCAATGTAGAGACAGATACAGATCCATTCAGTTCCATTTGGACGGTGCATGGATGACAAAACACAGCTTACCAACCTGGGCCATTTCCATTTGGGTGGCGCTTGGGAATCATATCAGATCAGCTCCCATAAATGGAGGCAATAAACAGTATTTGAGGTTAAAATGCAATGCATACTGCCAACAAAGGTCTATGTAATTCCCCTTCCCATTCAGCTTATCAAATTCAATTCAGTAATGCAACGGACCTATCTGGGTGGGTTTAATGAGAATGTTCAACCCCCCTGTATGTACAACAAAGTGCGGAAAGATAGGACACGTTTCCTCTGCTCTACCTCGACACGGCTCACCAAGAAGCTACCCCTTTAAGAATGTGACTGGGAAACTTTGCAGCCTGTATTGTACTTTTGTTAATTCGTGGCGACTCTCCCCAAGTTTCTCCCCAGGGCTCAAACCTCGACTAAAAGCCTGCTTTGATGAAGCAGCATTCCCTTGCTATTTACCACAGCAAGACTACACTGGTCTCTTTGTACATTGGTGGAAAAAGACTCAGCCGCACAGTACAAAGATAGCAATTACTTAATTACACAGCCTGTCGCTGGCTTTTGTATTACACCTCTAACAGGTGCCATTAATAGGAATTACAATACATCTATTCACAGGCTCTGTGAGTTTTATAATAATGTGTTTCTTTCTATCTGACATTTTACAAGTGTAAATGGGCTGAGCCTTTTATATTGTTTATAAGTTTAGTGGACAAGAACATGAATTTAATTCAACACAATTTTGATATAATAAATGATCATCACATAAAACAAGCTTAAAAACTAGGCACCTTGCTGTAATAGCTACCTATTTATAAAAGAACAGCGAACACGGTTGTTTCAAAGGGGGTTTGAATTGGTTGCAATTTTCTGTAGCTCTGTGTATTTAATACTAACTGAAGTGCACCTAAAGTATACACGTTTAAAATATCTAGGAATTGCAAACAATGCATTTCTTTCTTTCTTGTTTTTTTAATCTAAGCACGTCATACTGTATGCAATTATTTCTTGAAGAGGAAGGACAGATTCCTATGTGTATTTTATGTGTTGCAGCACTATATGCAATAATTAGAAAGAAACAGAAAACAGGTGTTTTACACTTGTGCATATTTAAAATGATGGCAAACACTGGAACTTTTGTTTGAACTCTGACTCTGCATTAATATCCTGTATGCCTTAAACTTTGAGTATAGTAGTTCTGAATATCTGCATTCGCTCCATGTTAATTAACGTTGCACTGATGCATTTTATTTACTTACCACAGACTCTGCTAGTTCTGCTTGTCTTAGCGTTTGATAAAATGCTGTTGACACAGCAGTACATGTAAGTTACAGTATGTTTTAACTTCACTTCCTTTAATGTTGCCTTCATTTCCAGGTATTGATTTTAGAAATAAGACTGTTAGAACTCTTCTGGTTAACGGGAGAATAGTTTGAATCTATTGCATAGCCTCCAGATGCTTTACTTTGATTTTAATTAATACATTAAAACCAAGTTATACAGTGTGGCAACATTTCTCCATTTGATAATGTAAGACGCTGCAGTGATCGAATTAGATATATTATGAAATATGTTATATACTGTAAAGTAGATATACAGTTTTAGCCCCTATATATACATGTTTTTTAACATTCTTAAAGATATGCAGTGCACTACTGTCCCGACTCTAAATACCTGCTGTTATTTAAGACTAATTGAAAATGAGATATTTAAGAGAAAGCAGCTTCACATTTTGCTTTGTTTTAAAATATATATATATACACACACACACACACACACACACACACACACACACACACACACACTCAAATAAGAAGGTGCACTCTTCCCAAATGGCCAATAAAAAACTAGGACACAACACAGCTATACAAACAGGGGGGAAGTCCCTGTATGGGGACAGCTCAGGTGTGCTCCTGCAAGCCCTTCTGTTCAGGCTCATCCACATGGAGAAGCTGGTAAGGCAGGGGAGTGATTTGTTCAAATAAATCCAGGTGGCAGAGATTAGCACAGCAGCTCACAAATTCACCTCCTAGTTACCTGACAAAGGTTCACCTAAAACTGCTTCCAGACAAGAGTACAGCCTGTTTTACGAGCTGCATTTGCATTCCTTGTTTAGTGTTTGTGGGGCTGGTTTCCGGAATCATCTCAACCTTTCAGCCACAGCAAGATGAAATACTGCTAATATATATATATATATATATATATATATATATATATATATATATATATAATATATATATATATATATATATAATTATACTCTCTCTAGGAGTAGAAAAATAAGTTAATCTGATTTTAAAAGCAAAAACTATTCCCCATCCCTAAATTTGTCATGTAAAAAGTAAAGAGCTAGCCTAATCTTGCTATATTTTTGCAAGTTGCTTAGCAAACTACAAAAAAAAGTAGTAATATACATTTAATAACCTCAATATGCTGTATGACAGTTCAGCACATTCATAAAATACAAGCTCGACTTGGCCAATAATGAGTGAATTTTAGCATTGTCTAACATCATGGGTGTCTGGATACAAAGACGACCAAATTAGCGCTGAAAGTTCTCATTGAAAGAATGCATTTTAAAATATCTTTTTGATGGTGAAATACTATGAAGTACATATATTATAGGAAAGATGCTGTAACTCTACTCAAAACTGCAGTCCAGTAAACTAATCCAACTACTCCAATTACATTATTAGCTATCCAAAGGTTATCTTTTTGTAAAGTTACTGAGTTAAACACTTCATGCTTAATGGTTTATCTTTTCTGTTTATATAGAGTAGTGTGAAGTACATTTTTTGACTCTTACAAAAAGCAAAGATGGTATATTTATCTAAGTGTATTTATTTATTAATTCACTGCCTTAAGATCAAGATCACCAGATCTGTCCTGGAGAACAGAATACTTACATCAGAATTCAAGAAGAATTTTAAATCAATTGTTACCCAGCCTTAAAGTAATTACAAGCAATACATTTTCTGTTAATGAAAAACTGCATGTAGGAAATCAAATTAATTACTTAAGAATTACTTAACTTCCTTCTTTCATACCTAAAAATCTTAACAGTTTTCTGTTTTTTAAAAGGCATTTTCCTTTGCTAGACTTCCTCAAATGCCTGATCTTCAGAGGAAGCCAAAATGACCACTTCTGTACGTGTCTGTAGCATTAATAAAGCCCAATGACACATAAATATGCTGGTATTCTTTGGAAAATGTATGTAGACTCTTGAAAATATATAAACAGTCTAGATACATTATCCTATGTAGTGCTTTGATAAAAGAAGAAAAGACCAGACTCATACAGCTATGACTGAAGGAAGTCTGTGCAAGTACTATGTTCCTGAAAGAACTGTGAATAAAACAAAACGACAAATAGCTGCAGTTGAGAATCTACAGAAGTAACAGCTGACCTTGAAATGAAATATACAGATATCGTTGTGTTCTTAGTAGATGTAGAACCGCCAATACATGACTTATTGTTATTGATGTTTAGAAATAATTTAAAAGAAGTTTAAAAGAATCAGCCTTTTTGGGCCATGGAATCTAACAGTAGTAAACATGGACTGACCAAAAACTGTCAAATGTACATATTGTTGCACATTGAGTGTTTCTCTCTTACCAACGGCTCAAGGGCACAGCCTATCTGTGAAATAGCAGATTGCATCACAGAACACAGACTGTTGGTTTAGATTGCACACATTTCATACACTAGTTGCAGTGCCCCATGAGGTCAGCTGCATTTAACATGATTTTGAGGAGGGGGGTGCACGGGGCTTGATGTAAACTTTGGACACTTACAGTTATAAAGAGTTGTACAATAAAAAAAATAAGCTCAATTTCATTAACCAAATTACCGTCAAGGTAGACGTGATGGACAAAAACAGGCTATGCACTATTTAGCCTTTTGACATATCTGCCGTCTGGGTCTTGCTCAATGTGCATTCAACAGACTGGCGCATCCACATACATGTGATTAGAGTACCCAACCTCCAGCAGTCTGTCTGACAGCATGGCCAGATGATTTAAGGGAAAAGACAGGGGTGGCATGCCAAACCCCAGTCGTGACCAGTCATCGTTTTGGTGTGCAACTAAAAACAGATCTTAGCTGTGTTAATGTGCATGTCTCTCATTATTAAATGATGCGTCTTAACCACTATCAATCTACTGTCAACGTGGTGTCGTTTTCATCACACAATTTACATGTATGATGTGAATCCTGAAGTGACATGAGCAGATATTTCTCCATTCCTTCAGTTCATTTTGAATGGCACGGTCTCAGATCTGCCAGCTCTTCAATGCACCAGTGACGACGTGCCCATGAGGTTCCACTTCTGTCTTTTGTCTCCCATTTCCTTCTAAAACTCTTTATTAAACAGAACCCAGGCAAGCTGTTTTTATTTCCTCAACGTGTGTCACCCAAAGGTCATTGCAGCATTTTTGTTCGGGAGAAAGCAACCCAGAAACAGAAAATAACATTTCCACCGATTACTGGTTCTTTTTATAGATGGTACTGTTGTGCTTGTGCTACTATAAAACCGATTTTCTAAAGCAGTACCATCCACCTGACAAATAGAATTTTTTTCCCCCACTTAAGGTCTTTTAAGACCAACACATTGTTAAAAATACGACCAAACCTCCTACAAAGACCTTTGATTAGAGATGAATTATCTCATAATCTTTACTTAAGCTCCGCACACTGTTCAGTTATTAATTCCTTGTTTAATTTAGGCTAATAAAATCACACCCAAGCCAGTCAAAACCAGTTAAACTGGTGGTACCGTACCATGTTTTTTTTCTGCACTAAAGCAGTATAGTTGTATACTACTTTCCAAATTTTGTATACAATTTATAATGAACACATCTAAAAAAACAACAAAAAAACAGCCATAGGAAAAATAATAATAATAATAATAATAATAATAATAATAATAATAATAATAATAATACTACAAATGAAGGGAGACACAGATGGATCACATTAGTTTACTGTAATGCTACGTCTTAGTTGGTGCTTATCTTGGTGAGAGCCGAGTTCAAATCAGCATGAAGGTTTAACAACTACTCTTGTGTAATGGAAATCATCATACACATAAAAAATAAATAAATCATAATTCTATCACTTTCTGATTTTTCTTGGCCACATTTGCAAAGCATGTTTTATTTAAAGAATGCTGAATGAATTGTATGCCATTTATTCTATAAGCAGCCAGGTTTGGAATAAATATAATAATCTCAGTTAGGTGTGCTTCAATCATAATTGATTTTTTTTCTTGAACTTTCATCATGGACACTGACATATAAATAACAATTTATTTTACATTACTTGTGTTTCTATGATTCTTTGTATTACTGAAACGCATTCAAAAATGTATTTACAAGTTCATATAACTTTACGTAAATATAATTATTGAGTGCATATTTCCATTACCATCTTCAACAGCAAAATACATTTTTTCCAATGTCACATTTGTTGTAACTATTAATTCAAAGTAAATTCTACTTGCTTCTCAATATGCCACAGGTATATATTCGTTTTGATAATGACACACAGTATAATTGAATACAGTATCACACCACTTCAGACATGACAGTGGAAATACGGTGTTGACACACAGCAAAAAGGTATAAATATTCTTCCCTTGCTACTTAAGAGAATGAACAAGACAAATTCTTTATGGTTTTACTTTAAGGTTAAAAGCATTTCACACCTAAGCCAACATTTACATCAGCTGTCATCAATTCCACTTAACTTGAGTTAATTTTAAAATGCTAAATTCAGGCTCTGCAAATGCTATTGAGTTTATTCTGCTTTTCTGTGGTAAAAGTGTCCGTATACAGGCTTCAACCATTGTCTGGGCTGCGTTCTTTGTCTGTGTGGAATAACCCAGGGATTGCACCTTAGCTACCACAGTTCAAGCGTAAAAATACTTTGTCTGTCACAATATATACTGTTGCCAGCGACCTCTAAATCCGGACCAATTGAGTCCTACAATGTGAAAGAAGATAATGCTGATTTATTGCAATGTGTGGCTTTCTTATTTTATTTTCTTCCTGAACTGATTAAAATTAAGCTGTAAACATGTGACGGCAGAATTAGCACATTTAGCGAGACTCTTTTCCCACATCCCATTTTGCGCTAGTGCGGCTGATCCCTGCAGCCGTACGCGGGTGCAATTTTAATGACTTTCTCCGTTTTTGAAGTCCAGATGAAAAAAGCGGCACTAGCCGTTTGTGGTGGCGCTAGATACGGAGGCTGAATTGCTGTGATTGGGAATGGCGCTGACACATGCTCTGTCTCTTCGATAGGATCGGTGTCATTTTCCTCTGCACGATAAGACGCCTAGCTGACAAGGACCGATTAGGGAGAAAAACTATTATTACACTTTTCTTTCATCCATCAGGACTGAGCGATAAACAGATCACCCTTGGGGGAGGGGGGGTATATATGACCAGTAATTGTCCTTTTGTTTAGTTATAGAAGTACAAACTCATCCTAAATCTGTGTAGTAATAAAGCTATGTCCTAATAACTTTGTGTTTAAACGTATGTGACCGGCATAATAATACTAATACTACTACTACTAATAATAATAATAATGATGTTATTAATACTACTACTACTACTAATAATAATAATAATAATAATAATAATAATAATAATAATAATGTTATTAATAATACTACTACTACTACTACTACTACTACTACTACTACTACTAATAATGTTATTAATAATACTACTACTACTACTACTACTACTACTAATAATAATAATAATAATGTTATTAAGCTAAACGCTCTCTTGAACTACACTTTCTAAAAAATTAGTTATTGAAAGAATATTTTCTATTTCTTCTGCTTTTATTTCGGATCTAATAATCATAGAAAATAATAAATAAATAGATTTATTTACTGGTTAAAACCTCAATCTAAAAAACACAACCTCGAGTAAAACATTGAACTTACAAATACAAATTACTATTGTTATAAATTATTATTTTCTTTAAACCATCATTTAACTGTTAGGCTTTTAATATATATATATATATATATATATATATATATATATATATATATATATATATATATACACACACACACACACTGAGAATGAATATTTAATTCAGTACAGTACTTGGCACTATGGAAATATAATATATAATATAATACATGCAATTATCAAATACCTTTAAATTCTAAATGTTATTCAAATCACAGAACTAGAAAAAGAAAGAAAAAACCTACAATATACCTTCAGGGAATCTGCTTTTGGGTACATATTTTACTGAACAGATAAAACAGATGTACTGAAATATTTTAAAGTGGTTATACATTTGCACAACATTGATAATGTAAAATTAAAATAACTATAACTTATCAAAACTATCAGATTAAAACATTTAATAAATACAAATATATTACCTAGACATGGTGTAATTATGTAGAAACATTCTTGTTTTAGTGAAATGAAGAGAAAAACATAATTGAATGTTTACTACATAATGGGGTTCATTTTCATTCAAATAACTTTGATTTGCACGGGACTGCAAGCAATGAAAAACGATATTCTGAAAATAAGTTCAATTAGATTTAGAATAAAAC
The DNA here is from genome assembly GCF_902713425.1 of Acipenser ruthenus. Taxonomy (NCBI): domain Eukaryota; kingdom Metazoa; phylum Chordata; class Actinopteri; order Acipenseriformes; family Acipenseridae; genus Acipenser; species Acipenser ruthenus. The sequence goes on along the minus strand of NC_081201.1, from coordinate 38,500,885 downwards.
AAATGTGTTTATTTTTTTAAAAAACTGCTTTTTTTGCACCTTGTGAAATCCAGAAGGAGATTACGGCGTATGCATGAACACAGTGAAGAACAGAAATAAGACATGGAGAAACGTCATTCATTACTCTGCTGGTCTAACCACTAGACACTGTCTGTCAAACTTTTACATGTCTGTCAATTACATTACATTTAATGGATCATGTTTAAATTTTTATCTCGGGCTTTTCCTATCCAGGAATACCTACATTATTTGCTGCGCAATCCTTTAAAATGAATATTAATATTTTTTTAAAAAGCAAAGATTAAAGACAAGGGTATGTCTAACATAAACAGGGGCTTATATTTGTATTAATAAACAAAAAAATGCAATAATGAGAAAAATAAAAGACTGTACTGTAATAGAATAATGGATATTAATAATTGACACTACACTAAATGTTACTACAGAATGAATGGCATGACTTTCGTTAACTCAAAATCAAAGTTACACGATGCTTGCTCTGCTTTTTTCCCTTTGTGAAAGGGCTTCAGGCCATCAGTAACAATCTGTGCCATCCGATTTTCACAAATGATCACTTACGATGATTTGCTGGGAGGATGTATATTATTAATCACTTCACAAAGTGTTCCTCTTGTTTACTTATGATACAGAATGTTGATAGTTCTCTCCACTATCTCGAGTACTGAGGATTAATCTACATGTACACTGCACAGAGCAAACAAGACAGAAAGAAATGGAAAGTACAACCGCATTTCATTAGCAGGGGACCAGCATTAAACCCATAATAATAAAACAATGTATTACTATACAGATCTACACTGTCAGCCAAGTTAATATGAGTTTTGTTATACATGTATATATTTTAGAATCATTGTGGCACGTTATGTTCTGGGTGTACATTACATACAAGGCTCACAATTGTATCACAACCTACATGAACCTTTCTTTTTTTTTTTTTACATCAGTTGTCTACAAATACGTACAACATGACACTGCTTTCAAATACTGAGAATACAGTCCATCAAGCCTACATTTCTGCAGCTTATTTTTATTTATCAGTACTTGGGGTGGGTAGAGGATGGGATAAGGATCAGAGCGTACCAGTTACAGGGACACTTGAGCACCCATGGACTGACACAGCAAGGCTCAAAGCCATGGTAGGCTTCAAAAGGAACTTTTTTTTATTTTTTTATTCTAACGCACTTTGCTTTCCAGTAAAGCTGTACCAACGATGCTCCCCTCTCTTAATACCACTGCAAAAATCAAAACGCTCTAAACAAATTGATGTACTCTTTAATATAGTCGTCACATCATCATAGGGCCCTCACGTTCTGCTTGGTGACAACTGCAGGGCTGCTTAGCTCACATCTATAGCTTTGTTGGCCGCTTCAATGATTTATCACAAAAAAAAGAGGGGGCTCTCAATTGAGCTACTGGCACCTCTGATTGACAAGGCTTAATCAGCTTATCTCTGCACTAATAAAGTTGATGGCCTGTTGAGCTGTTCTGTATCTGGCACTGAGTGAACTTTCAGGAGCCAAAGCCTCCAGGGCCAAGCGAAGGCTCTCATTGCTTATCTCAACTGCTTGAAATCAATTCCTAATGAGGTATTTCATTTTCAGATCAATTTAGATTGAAGTCTATGCATGAGCCCAGCTGCCCTACTGGTCTACTCCCAATCATATTGCTGGATGTTCGCAAAAGGGCACTACGGATATCAGGGGTCGATTTACTGCTCAGAACATTTTAATAACCAAGACTGCAGTGAAAAACTCAACAACGGTAGAAAACAGTTGAACCAATGTACACTTTCACAACAACAGAGCGCAAAAAAAAGTATGGACATTTGTTTTAATAAACTATTTTATGTAAAAGCTATTAAAAAAAAAAAAAGTGGATTTTTAATTACCAAAACACTATTTTTAAAATAAAACATTTCGATAATGTTTCTTCAGTGAACTGCCAAATAGAAATCTACCCATTCAACCATGTTTTGTTGTTAAAACACATTAAGAATTGCTTAAAACATTTTAAAAAGACAACATGACAAAAATGAACTATGATTATATAACCCATGAGTGCATCATGTAGCCAGCCAGAGGAAGGGTTTACTTCTGACCAAGCAAGTTAAAATAATTGTTCTCTTTCAAACTTTTAGCTGTAGTTTTAATTTTATTAAGCATGATTCATGTATTCTGTATAATCACTTCTCGTCGTATTTCAGAGTGCACTGCTAATTGGGTTACATATTTTATTGATCAGGATACAATGTTCCAGCAGCCAGTGGTAGGCTGGCTTTCTGAATAATACAACATACCGCTTCTTAATGGAATTTTCAATCTACTTTATAAGTTTTGGGGGTTCATTTCTAATGGCATAAATGTGGATCCTTTCACTTCCAGGAATGCCACTGTGCCCATTAGAGGAAATACTGGCAATTATTTGTAATAGGTGCCATAGTAGACCCAATTGAATATTTACCTGGTGAACACACAATAATCTCAGAATATACGCCATCATACCATTTGCACACCTATAACACATTGGTAGCAAATTAAACTCCCTCCAGTCTTCTGGAAGCCAAGATAAGATATTATATGTATTAAGGACTTAGATGTCTGCAGATGCCAGCATTGAGTAAAACCCCCAACCCACTGTTTCTCTTTGGTGTGGGTGTAGCTTGGGCACCAAAGACGTGACAATGCAAAGATACCGTACTCTGGAATAACCCCCAACGTCCGTATTGCCGTCAAGAGTTTCTGAGCATTGCTTGATATCAGCCCACAGGAAGGCTTCCAACAAGCAAAGCTTTCAATTCCAGCATGGGAACTTGTTTCATTCCTGCCACAGTTTCAAACAAAAGGCCTAATGTTTGTGTTCACTCTCCTCTCTTAGCAGCCTGGCTGCTTATGTTCATGTGTGTTTATGTTGTTTATGTAACAAAACACAGGCTGTACAGTCAAGCGACAACAGCTGTGGACCGAGAGGGATTCTGGGTTCAAACTGGCTGAAAAGCACTGAAGCTGAGATGTTCAGTTTGGCCACTATGGATAAATGATCTTCATAAAATAAAAGCTTCAATACCATTTTCATTGCACCCTTTGTCATTGTGCAATTGAATTTTTGGATTTTTTTTTTCAATTTGAAAAGTCTGGGCGTACAACATAATTGACCAGCCTTCTCCTCCATCTTGGTGTGAATCTATTAGGTAAAATTTGTCCACCACAGAGTGCACTGGGGTACTACCTGCAACCCAACATGGAAGAGAAGACTTCTCACCCTTACCTCTACTGATGTTTAGGTTCAGTAAACATAATGGATATGGGAAGTTCAACTGAATGAGAGGAGCCTCAGCTACCACAGCGTTAGCAAGACAGATGTCCAGTGTTTATGAAAAGTACACGTTTATCAGTTATAAAGGCAAAATATCAGTTCTTTCACAACACATGTATATAATCTTTAACACGCTTGTCATCAGCAGCCATTTTAAGGTCTGTTTCTATGGTGGAAACCATCTCTAGAGTCCTCCTTGTACTTAAATGATTAAGTCTGCTGACTAAAAAAAAAATAAAGATAGGCTGACAAGCTTATTCTAACTAAAGTACAAGCAAGGAAAAGTTGTCACAAGAATATTCTTTTATATCTCTCTCCAAGGAACACACTAAGCATCAACAATGTGGTGACAGTATATTAATAGATATCCTCTTTTAATCATTGCATTCTTCTTTTTAAACTGTTTAGAAGGTGAACATATTCATTTTTTGCCTAAAATGTTGCATTGGTTTTAACAGAGGAAGCTTTAACGCTGGTTAAAAAAACATGCAAGTTACTGCTATTGGAATGTCAACCAAGCATTTGGATAAAGCTTATTTTTTAATAGATTCTTGTCTTTTAAGAAGAAAAACAAACAAACAAGCTTGCATTAGTGTGTGTCTGTGTGTGTGTGTGTGTGTGTGTGTGTGTACTATATGTAAAACCACATCTCAAGCAACTGTCTGTGTTGCTCCTTTGATGTACCCCTGAAATGTCATCTGTCGTCAACACTGCTGTGCATAAGCAAGACAATTTGCTGGCACTCGAAATGCTTACCAGTTTCCACAGCTATCTGGTAGCCAGCTTCCAGTCTTCGGGATGACCTTTCCAGCTTTTCAGCGTTATCCAACAGATGTGCTCTCTGAAACAGAAAACAAAGATTGCAACAGATGAAAAGCATTCATGCAGATCTATATGAAAACAGTTCCATCTAAATAATTGACCCTAAAATGTGTCATCATGAGTAATACAATCTTAGGAGTGTTCGTTGTCTGATTACCATACAAAAAAAACGTTTGTATAGCAATTTTATGTTGTTTATTTTTTTTTTCTTTCGTCATTCTGTACCAGTAACAATAATACATTGCTTATTTACTATTATTCATATTGCATAACAGTTTTCTTGGGCGTGCACATTCAGGACCTTTGTGTTTTATGCAACAGTTCTTTTTAAAGGTTGATTCATGCATGAATGCACCAGCAAACTATTTCTATTACACTGGAATCTGTCTCTGCACTTTGTATGCCAATGTGATCACACTCCTGGTTCATTATCTAACACTAGTTTGCTGATTCACTGGGATACAAATGCATGCCTAATAAACCTGTTTTGTGTTTAATGCAAACGTCATGTATACAGTTGTTTTATCTTGGTTTTTGCTCAAACTATTTTGTCAAACACGTGCCAGCTAAATGTAGGGAATCTTTTTAATTATGGTGTTACAGTATGTAATCTAGAATATAATATAAAACAATGGGGGAGGATCACACTTTTCCAAAATAGAATATGTTAAAGAACTGAATACAGGCAGTATTGAGGTCGTTTGGGCCACTGTCTATCAATTATGTAGTAAACTGTGGTAAATTACATTTCCAAAATCGATACTATATTAACAGTTAAATGATGACACATTTGTAAATGGATATGCAGTTTTTTTTAAAGATTCACAGTGAATACTGTGTACAATGTATTTATTTAAAAACAATTTGTATTAAAATGGTGCTTGTCATGATGCAGACAATAAATATATATTTGAAAAGACTTACAATAAAATACATTAATGTAAGCAACTGATATTTAGCATGAAGATAAATATTCTCAAATGTTCTCAATCAATTCACATGTACAGCAACATATTTAGACATTCATTTGAAAGTCTAATAAGTAGTCAAGGTGTCAAGTATAAGCGGCCAAGGCAGAAGCAGCATTTAACTGGGCATGTCGCTACATAAAATATATATACTGTATATATATATTTTTGGCGTACCATATAAAATGGATTATTTAGTTCAGAAATCTTTTTTGACAACAGGGTAAATGTTATGTTTATGTATTTATAGTTTAACAAAGGTTACTAAGAGACATTGTTCATTCTTCATTGTTTTGCTTAAAAAAAAAATCTAAAGCCAGAAGGGAACTGTGGCCCAAAAAGTGCTACTCAAACATCTGATCCAATTGTCAGGGACAAAGCCAGCATGAAAAGAGCATGGTATATAACAGGAGTGCTGCTGCCATTTAAGATTCATTTGAAAGTGTGGAGAGTACTCTGTATACATGAGAAAGCAGGCATTGAGATTGAAAAAAAACACACATTTTTTCACTCATACTGTAGTAATTGCTAAATTCACAAAATATGCTATTTTACTTCTCAGTTTGTTCTGTATTTTTTGTGTATTAATTTCTAGTGTATCAATTTGTTTTTTTCTTTATTAATCCGATATTTTTTTGGACAGCTATCCTAAGCTAAGACATGTCCTCTTTTTCTTTTTTTGTTTTGTTTTTTTATAGTAACTTTTCTTGTGAGGATTTATTCCCATTTTCTTTCGTTAAAGTAAAATAACCACATCCCTAGTTCGAGTTAAGCTGTCAAAAGATGTACAAAATAATCACACCTAGAAAAAAAAAAGAAAAAAAAAACAAGACGACTCTTCACTTTTCAAAACCAGTTTCAAAGTTTGGCAATCAGAAAGGAAAAAACCTTCTCTGAACTTTTTTTTTTTTTTCACCGTTGACAGATGTCATTTAAAATTGCAGAAACACTTTTTAATAGTTTAAAAAAGGGGGGTGCGTACACATAGGGAAAACGAGCTGGCTCTCTCTAATGAGCCCCTATGGATCTGGGAAGATGCAGGCTGTATTGACATGCACGCTTAAGCTAATACACCTAGACCATGATGCCTGTGTGCCTTGGAGCACTGGCAGCCAGGGATACTGACAGAGTATCTCGCTCCCATCTTCAAAGAATTCAAGTGATTAGTATGTTATCATTACCATTCGAAACGTGATTTCCCTATTCCCTCTCGGCAAAGGTGACACATCTCGGAGAGGCGGCCAGCCGACTGCAGCAGCGAAAGCCACTTCAAAGCTTTCCTTGAATTTCTGCCTTTCTCTTTCTTTTTTTGGGGGGGGGGGGGGCAGAGGGAATCATTAGAACAATGCGCTCAGATGGGCATCGACAGAACCTGATGTAAAGGTCAAGGAAGCAATATGGAGTCTATAATAATGAATAATGATATAGATGCAGGATGGGCCGAATTAGCCTGAAGTAAATTAACGGGGGTAAAAAATAAAAAAGCATAATGTTACTAAATATATAACAGCTGCCTCTTGGTTTATTTAAGATGTGTTTTTGCAAACTAAAGCAGAAAGGCAAAAATATATATATATATTTATTAAGTTTTGCCTTGAAAATGACTTCAGGCACAGGATTGATTTCATAGGAACACAAAGCCCCAGGGATAAGTGTTAAAATTCACCTGTCCTAAATGATAAATACAAACCAGGTAACCATCTCCTTCACAGTCACCACTACCTGGACCAAGACTGCTGTTCTGATCAGGAAACTTTCATTGTATGGACCTTCTGACAAAATGAAACAGGACTTTTACAAAGACCAAGAAACTTTCTAAATGATCCACGCTAGGCTTCACTGTAAAGGAGACAAGATTAATATGGACTTGCCACTGAAGTCCCATAGAAAATTATCCTTTAACGTCTGCCTTTCAGGTATCGGTGAGACTGTTTTGAGCAAGACCCTGGTGTTGAAATCTTTTTTTTTTTTTTTTTTAGTCCAGGAGTAGGTATTAAGAGTGAGCCAGAGAACAATGCAGCCAACTATATTATATATATATATATATATATATATATATATATATATATAATTTGATAGATAGATAGATATCAAACAGTGGTTAATATCACCGTTTTCAAAAGTACAGAAGATTCCTTATTATTTCAATGAGTGGGAGTGTCAAACTGAATCATGATGACAGTTATGATTCATCCCAACTATGTGATCTTCTCAGGGCTTGTTTGGAACTTGTAAGATGAGGAATTACAAGTGTCAAACAGCTGAGGATGCTGGTGCTAAATATTTAAACATGTTTTTCAGTCAAAAAAAATACATATATAGTTTTTCAAAAGAGATCTAAGCGTAGAGAAGCTCAAAAGCTTTGATGGAAATACCTGCAGAGGAAGTGCTGTTTTGAATCTAAACAACATAATTAAGTAAACTTTTACTTTAAAAAATAAATCCTGTACAATCAATTTCAAGAAACTGATAAACAATATTAATTAAAAGCAATGCAACTGGTATGCAGTAAAGGAGTTCTAACTAAGGTTTCTAAACAAAGATCCTTTCTTTTAGGTGCTTGTGTAAATTTGAAACTTCGATTTGGAATATGCTGATTTTTCAAAGACACCGCTGTAGCAGCAAGAGTGCTGCCGCGTCCTGTTATCAGACCACTCGCTGTGCTGACGCTCAGTCCCACCAGTTATCAAGCTGCAATTAGACACCTCGCCCTATAGCACAGGACGGGATATAGTCCAGGAAGAAACACTGTGAATATCCTGCATCTATAGGACAGCGTTGTATTAGATATATATCTTAAAAGCAAATACCTGTATACAAAAACAAGCAAACAAGGATAACCTTCAACAAAAAAGTGGGACCAGTGATAATGTTGCAATACTAATAAGAGGCAAGACATTTGATTTTGACATCTTTGCACCCAGTACTGTATTAAGTTACAGCAGTACATTCAGCTTACTGTTTTGCTAAACTAAAGGGTCCAAAAATGATCAATGTTACGACTATTCTGCTGGAATAATAGTAATAATAATAATAATAATAATAATAATAATAATAATAATATCTTTTTTTAGGATTTTGTTTTTTGTTACTATCATACAAAAATATTTACTATCAACTAAAGCATACATGGTGACTTTTTATATATAAAAATAAACCCCAAGAGAGTTCTGCTATTATCAAGTAACACTGTTTATCTTACTGGTGTTGAAAAACAATATAAAAATATTCCTCGATCTGCAGAGACCCTTAATTGTGAGTTCAATGAGCCACTGTATAACAGGGATACTACATCATGTATTATCATGAGTTAAGGAGACAGAAGTAGAGCAGCTTTGAGACATTTTGTTTTACCAACACTAGATATTCTGATATAACTGGCTTCTGCAATGTAACTATTTGTATGACTGAATGGTGAAGTAAAACATGTCTCTGCTGTGCGACACTGCAGATAACCTATGGCCCTGCTCTAGCAAAGACTAGTGTGCTACACACCATCAGCCAGCCACCCCTCTTCTCTTGTATTCCTTCCACTAAAGAACCTTCCCCCACCTAAAATAAAGCAGATCACTAAACATAGGTAGGGTTTCAAAAACTCTCTCTAAAAAATAGAAGGACATTTGTTTGTATTAATAAATATATACATTTTTTTCACAAGATAGGTATACTCAGAATAATATAATAATATTATCATTAATAATAATATGAATACGTTATTTTAATAAGGAGTGCTTTTGGCTTACTGTTTAATTATTTTGTAAAATACCCTGGGCTGCGTGCACATGAAGGAAGCTATATAAATTAAATTGGTATGGTATTGGTATGGTATGTTGAAAGTAGACAATTTTATTCTTGTAAAAACAAAAACAAAAATACTACAATACTACGACTAATGCATTTTAAGTACAGAAATGCAATTCATCTCGTATAACTGTGAAAAATATATATATATATATATATATATATATATATATATATATATATATATATATATATATATATATATATATAAAGAAAAAAGAAGAAAAAAGAAAAACAAAACTTTATATATATATATATATATATATATATATATATATATATATATAATCAAAATCTAAAATAATTTGATATTGTATATCGTCCTGTTTGAGGATTGTATGGTGAAAGTGTAGATTATACCATTTAAGAAAAGTTTTCTTTTTATTTATGTTAAAATACTAGGAGCAAGGAGTCTGGTGATGTTTCCAACTAAAAGAACATTAAAATGGAGGTTCTGAAGGAATGACAGACTAAAATAGCTAGCAAGGAAGTACTTACCTCGTCACGTAACTTTATCAACTGCAACAAGAACGCACAGAGAAAGATAAAAAAGGAAAGAAATGGCATGAAAGAGATCAGTAATGCGGCAGGGTACAGAATTAACCTTGACGATTTAACTGTTTGCATGTTTAGCATTTAGAAATCACAGACAAACACTTTAAACGAAGCTAAACACAGATTCATGCAGAGTTTCTGAAAAAACAAAGATCACTTCTCGCGCTGTCACTTTAAACATCTAAAGTACCATCATCAAGGAAAATAAATCAGAGTCACATCACAGCACTCAATATGGCAAAGGAGAAAACAAGAATCATCTTGCTCAGTTTTAAAATACTGAACTGGTACAGAATGGGTATGGGGTCGAAGTCAATCACTATAGATGTATTTGTGTAATGTGTACATGCATGCTTGTTTATACAGTCAAGTGCATTTCATTGACCACTCATCTATGTATTTATATATTCATTTATCCAGGATACACAATAAGTGTATTCATATTTCAGTGAGAGCATTGTTCATACAATACTGCACATAAAGTGAAGAGAAGTTGGCTAACCTCAATAGATTGTTATGCAATGCAGTTCCCAAAGACTACAGGTTATTTCTGGCAATGTTAGTTTGAAAAAAGAAAAAAAAAGGTATGCCAATAAATAAAATACACTGCATCTTAATTCTGCTAATATGCAGTTAAGCCATTTAATAATTTAAAAACAACATTAAACTATCCCTGTTTTTGCATTACAAAAGACCTATATTGTTTAGCCAGCTATGCATCACTACGTTTGTGTCAATCATTTAGAATTCCAAAATGTTAATTCATGAGATCGATTAAACAATGCGCTTTATTTAATGACACAAACTTGGTTTTACTGTTCACGTTTCACTGCTTGTACATTATAAGAAAACATTATACCAGGCTGCATTAAATGTGTGATCATGTCAACACATACATGTTTAATAAAGCTACATCTACAAGTCTTTTAAGCAATGTGCTTAATAGGCAAACTAAAAAAATGTAAACTACCCTTTTAATTTATTTCAAGACAAGTACATTCTGCAGGAGAGAAGAACACGTTTCTTAATTTGTCAGTCGTTGCAGGTATTTTTTGTATCTACATTTTCTGAAAGATTAAAGGTTACCAGATCTAAGGGGAGGCTCAGGGCCATTATTAGCTCCTCTTCTCATCTTACTTTGTACTGTTTGGTCATTTTGAATTTTCTATTTTTATAATTTGCTAATGTATCAGAAAGAGGCAGGACTTGATCATAAATTATGAACTCAATCCAGATGAAGGTTCATGAATTGATGTACAATTATTGCTGCACTTCAGATTTTGTGCAGAGTGGTCCTTAATTTGAGAATAACTATGCAAGAACAGTACATTGAAAGCACTATAATAAGGAGCTGATAAACCATATTGATAATTATATTAATAAACCACATACAAAAATAAATATTCCAAATCTACAAAGTGTATATTCATTTATGTATACAACCACCAGAAAAACCCAAGAATCTTAATCATAGGTTGAAAAGAAAAAAAAAAACAAAAAAAACATTTGATTCCATTTGCTATTAGTGTCTACTTTTGTCATTTCTAATACAAACACATACTGTAACACAGATATAATATTGTGTTTTATAAAAAAAAAAAAAAAACAGGAGGAATTTGTTTATTTCATACTTAAATAAAAATCAGTAAGGAAGCTCAACAGAAAATACCTGTTTATTAGATTTTTTTTCTTATGAAAACCTCACAATTCCTGGAGTTTGTCTGTTAGCTGTTAATATTATACCAAGGGTCTTATTTAACACTGTGCGAGACGCTGTACACGGCTGATTCTTTACATCTCAAATTTAATCTATATTGACAGATTGGTGTTTGTCAAAATATCAATATTATTTGTAAACGCAAATAAATAAATCAAACAAACACAAATAATGTCAAATTCTTATAAAAAATGAAGTATCAGAATGAATTTAAAATAGAGCAATAGGTGACCCAATTGTCTAATTTAGGCTTTCTATAAAACATAACCCAGTTAAGTCTTGTTTTTATATTGTTTAAAAAGATATATTTAATACAGTGCTGGTGTTGTGTTGCTAAAATGTAAAATGTAACATTATTATGTTTAGTTGCAAATACGGTCGGAAACAGTACGTGGCGAGCTCTAGGCTAAAAAGCCCACGGCTAATCCAGTAGTTAAGAAAATCTTAGTAAAGAACAGAATACAAATAACGTCTTTCTTCGGTTTAAAAAAAAAACACTGCTTGAGGGATGGTTTTTTTTTTTTTTTTTCTTTTTTTTAAGGTCATCACCCTTTACAATAACTGCATTACTTAAAAGGGCAAAAGTTTAAAACTACACCACAGACCATGCTATTTAGTGTCCCACCAGCCCGCCACAACCAATGATCACTTGCAGTGCCGCTGCTGTTTTCAATGGGGTCCAAACAAAACTTGTTCTATCTTGTTTGTGCTGCTTGGACGATTTCAAGTCTCCATGAAAGATTTGCAGAAGCTCTAGAGCTGTGTTTTTTTAATGCTGATTTTTTTTCTTTATTTTGTTGTGTTATGCTAGGTCGCGTATTAATAAATATTAACAATATCCAGGTATTATTGGAATTGATATTAACTCCAATGCAATACATTATAAAATGTTATAATTACAAATTGTGTTTTCCCCTTTTTTTCAGGCTGTATTCAAATTTGCACCGTTGCAATTTTCTGTTATGATAATCAGCGGATTTTCAAACAAAGCCATTTTTTTTTTTTTCATTCAATACAGAATTTGATACAAGTGCTAATCTGCTTGCTTTGTAGCCTGTTAAATCTGCTCCATGCCGGTTCAAACCAGCAGAATCTCTTGTGGCCAAGCCTTCTGCTGCGACTGAAATCGAAACCATGCCCCAGTGTGTTCGTGTTCGTGTGCGGGTGTGTGTGTGTGTGTGTGTGTGTGAGGCGGGAACACGTGATACGATAAACTACCGAATTATTTTAAAATAAAGCGATAACGCCAATTCTGCCTCTGTCCGCATACAGATAACGAATAAATACAGAACTCTATTAAAACAACCTTTACACATTATCGCTGGGCAGACATGCCGTTTTCAGAACTTATGAAGGCTCTCTATTTATTTTGTTATAAATCCTTGGCATGTAACGAACAGATTTGAGTCTGGTAATGATCTGCTCTGCCGAGGCTATATGAAATAATCCTGACCTCTTTTAGATCTTCAGGAATTAAATTGACCAGCTTGCCCCTAACCTCCCTTCCATCACAAAAGTGAAGTTTCGTACACTCCATACACAGCAAGAGCCAGTCTGGCGTTCTCACCAGAAGTTTTTAAAATGGAAATGAGGTAAATACGGCATCTGCAAAAATAAAGAGTGGGCTGCTGATTTTATTCGTCTGCCAGTGGAAAATGGTTTAACCACCCGGTGGCCAAAGATCATTTTATACCGTATTTTTTGGATTAAAAAAAATAAAAAAGGTTAGAATGTGCAGTTTTCATATGAAGAGATTTAGGTTTGACATGATCACTATCTGTGTAGCAAAAGTTCCCCCCACCCCCCACGAAACACCTAATGGCCAGTAACGGTTGTCAAAGAAAGAGTCAACGTTTATTTAAAAATACCGTTCTTCAGAATACACTTGAAAAAAAAGGTTTGGATATTAAAAGGCGAGTCTCTTGGTTCTTGTGTTTATTTTGACAATTATACAAGAAAAAAAAAATATTGAATGACTGCTATCTATAATTTAGCCACATTAAACTGTTTTTGTTTGTTTTTAAACCAACCTTTAATGTTTTGTTTAACAGAAAATTATCAGACCATGATTATATTTGTGATTAACACAATGATTTCCTTTATTTGTTTATTTTTGTATTTATGACAGTTCCAGGAGCCAACCAACCACCCAAATTCTAGCTCATTAAATGTCATCATAATCCCTTTTCTCCCTAATTCGATGGGTAATATGCATATCAATTACATATTTCAGCTGATGATACATGTTTGTAAGACGTGTGATTAAAAGGTTATTATTTAAATGGTAACAAGCAGGATATCAGAAAAAAAACACTATTTGTGACAGCTCGGCTGTAGAAAATGTTGATCTAGTCTTAATATTTCCATGATGTGTATTAACCATTTACATGCAAAACTATCAAAATAAGAGAAGCAGTCAAAAAGAGTTAGTGCTTAGTTATCAAAAGCAGACATTTAAACATTAAACATCTTTTTTTGTTTGTTTAAATAGAATATCTAATAGAATTGTTACAGAAATAAGATTGCAACAGCAATGCACAAGCACTTCTGTATTCAATTCCAAAAACAGAAACACAGTTATAGCAATGCAATATTTCTTTGAATGCCTCCGTTTGAAATATCAGTGGTTTATTTATAGATTATTTTTATCATGGTAAAAGACTTTACAAGAAACATTGTAACTTAAAACCTTTTGATTTAAGAATACAATTGAGAAGGGTTGTAAAGTTTAAACTATAATTGTTGTTCTTCCAAATATATTCTATAAATCACTGCCATGTCCTATATAGATGGCATCTTTTTTTTCAGTGATACTATGTGTACACTTAACCACTCTGTAGTTTCTGCTCTGCTGGTCTACTTTCAGTTCGCTTGATAGATGATTAGATCTGGTCCACAAGACCGAAACGCATTACAGAAAGGGATTGCAGCATCAACAAAATGAGCAATCTGAAATGAAGAACACAGACCAAGAGTAGCTATGGGAAGGCAAAGCGTCTTCTCCCCAGCATTGGGAACTAATGCGCACATCAGCTTTGCATTAAGCAGCATATCTTCCACATGACTTGTTGCAAACACGGTTAGCGAGCAGCTTGAGAAGCCCTATGTGCCTGTGACCTTCCTCACCCTCCAGCCACCCACATGGGCTACATGATTAGCATCCTACCTGACTCTCCGAGGAATTCCCATCATCCCCCAGGAGCTCGTCCCGCACCTCGTCACTGTAGGCGATGCGTGACCTTTTCTGAAAAAGAAGACCACAAAGTCTAAGTAGAGCTTGAAATAACTGGGCATCCTTGAGCACGGGAGCCCCCTAATGGAACCCATGAAAAACAGAGCTGTTACATTCGCACAATAAAAAACAAATGGAAAAAAAGAAATAAAAATCAAGCTCAAAAATATGTATATGTATGTATAAAAATACCGGACTGCTATGATAAAACGTGTCCCACACGTGTCACTGCTGTCAACTTGCTATTGTTCTACATCTGTGATATTGTGTGTTTAGGAGTATACAGAGAATAATTCATCTACAGGATTTGATTGACATTGCATCGGATTTGGGGCTGCTTTTACAAATGTTTTTAAGTAAACAGGGTACTGCGCTCTCTAAACTACAGGCTGTGATGCCGAGTTTAAAGGTGAGACACATATAGCTCATTAAATGTTAAAACAACATATTGTACTCAAAAACTGTGTTGGGCTTACTCAGAGCATGAAGCAACTACAGCCAGTAAATACAAGAGATGACTTGATTGCATTAAAACATGGGTCTCGCTTGCGACAGAAGATTAGCTCATTAAACTTACCCAAATCATATCTACAGACTACAATGTTTTGCAAATAACCAGAGTAGCTTTGTGTTGAAATGCTATACAGAAATAACGCTCTATATTCACCAAACTAGACATATTTGATTAGCAAAGAGTGTGTATATATTACTGCTCTTTACACTACAATTATACAGGACAAGTGTGCTTACTAGTAACTGATTTATATAGCAATATTTCTAAATTAAAAAAAAAATTAAAACTGTTAATAAATGTACCTTGCTAAGTATACGTTATATCAAAAACGTTCAAACATATATATATATATTTTTAATCATACACAAAGTGTGCTTTCAATCTTGCCTAAACAGCTTTAATAGCAGTAAGCACACTATAGGGTATAACAGGCGTGCACAGTAAAATTAAAGCAAAGCCCTGGGTATTATTTTTATCAACATCATAATAATACTTCTGGCTCCAATTGGATTTTCCTGTAAACCAGAGAACTGCAACAAACCATGGCCATAAAAAAAAAAACGTATTGTCAGCATTTTTCAAAAAAGCAAAAGGTCTATAATTGCCGTTTTTGTGGGTAGGCAATTTAATGAAACAGAGATGTTACGTACGGCAAGGATACAATCTATATATTTTTTGTCTGTGTCATTTTCTGGTTAAACAAAGATCAAAATATTTCCCATGCTTTTCCCATCTTTTTTTCTTGGGCAAACACCCACATACTCCATTTTTTACTTGTTTCATCTTAAACAGCAGCCTAGTAACTTTGGGAAATGTTGGCTTGCAGGTAATTGTAGCTTGAAGAATCAGAGAAGGTTTGATTTGAAGATTGACATCTTCTTTAAGGTATAAATAGCAGCTTTTTAAGTATTCTTAAATTGCCAGTTTGTTACTGCTGAGGATCTGTTCAGGAAAACCAATTCTTAAGTGCTTAACAAACAATCAGAAAACAATGGGAAATACTGGTCTTTATTCTTCTGAAAGTAAAAAAGAAAAGTGACTGGAACAAAGAACAACTGCTTCAATAGAAGTCTGCAGCATTTCTCATATGATTTACAGATTGATAAATGTACCCTTAAGTGAAATGGTACTGGTAAGGCTATTACCTATTCATGCAACTGCATGTTAATTATTAAAATAATGGACAAGGTCCATTTACAGATCTTAACACCTGTAGCCCTGTTGTATCACAGACTTCTTTCCACTGTGCATTTATTGTATTTAGAGATTTTAACAGGCAGGGTCAATTGAGAAGGCAACCATATGGTTCCTGGCTCAATTTGGGACAGTTCTGAATTCTGAAGTCACATCTCAATGCATTCAAAAACCTGTCTATTTTCTGGACAAAAAGCAGAATTACAAGTAACAGAAAGCATTACAATGTGAGTTTAAATAAACATGCTGAGATGTCCTAGAACGTAGAGCAATATAGCCACCCTATCCATAAAATCACCCTGAGTGTGACACCAGAGGCAACAATACAGTGTTAAACAATGTAGAGATTGAGATCTGTCTCCGTTATACAGTACCTTAAACCAAATACCATTATGTCAGTAGCTTATTTTGAAGGAAAAGCCTGTATACTTACTGTATCAAGTCATAGCCTTTCATGATGGCCTTGTGTTATGTCAATTATTTTAATGCTGATACATGTTATATATATATATATATATATATATATATATATATATATATATATATATATACACACACACATACACAAAAGGTTAACTCAGTTGTATGATGTGCATTGAAAGTCAATGATCACACATTACAAAGCACCAAGGAGTAGCTGTGTTAAAAATGCAATGCCATTATGATCTTTTGGAATATTTTGAAGGTAATACAATGCAAAAAAAAAAAAAAAAAGCAGATTCTCTAATTCTGATACTTATTTCGAGTATCTGACTTATCAAATTACATCCATATACAATGAGATCAAATTGCAAAAGAAATCAGCAGGGTGTCTGAAATTTAAAAAAGAATGAACACACTGATACCTTACTGGGTGTACCTTATTATTATTATTATTATTATTATTATTATTATTGCAATAGAGAAAAAGCTTTTGAAAGGTCTGTTCTTTTGTCACATTTTTTAATTTTGGTTAAGCATTCCCTGAAGCACAAAAAAATACAAAAGTCTTTCTTAACTTAATCTAAAATGGTATGTGAGCTATTTAAACAAATTCACCTTAGTCTTTTTTTTTTTTTTTAGAACACTTTAAATATAGAATTGTTTGTACGATTAATAAAAAAATTAATTGTAGTGATAGATTTTATTAATTTAACACATAAAATACTGCACTACAAAATACAGAATACTAAAAGGGAAAGGCTTATCAGTAAGGTTTCCGCACAAACAGTTTATTGGGAAATCGGGTAAAATCAGGTACTATTCCATCATACTCTTAAGAATTCAAACTTTGGAAAGGTAATGTTTTTATATTACAATGTTATACACTTATTAAAAAAGGAAATACCTTTACTTGTTCTTACAATCATTGCTACTTTATAACAGCAACACAACATTAAAGAAGGGACCCAACAGGTGAATAACACAATTTTTGGATGAAATAGCTTTTCTTTTTCTAACTTTAGAAATCAGGCTTTATTGGGTTTAACCCTTAAATCAGACCCATCAGCAGGTTTGATCCCTTTGTTTTTCCTTTTCCCAAATGCAGTGTTCATTTCACTCCACTATTACTTACTGTTATTAAAAAATTGTGAAGGGACTTTTCATTTAAACAATTATAAAGAGTGCGACGGTAAAACCACAAGCACAATTAAGAAAAAGCATTACCACAAAACAAATCCAGATATGTTACAATCTTTTTGGTATTTATTTTGTGATATTGTATGAGCACGTAATTACATTATTGTCCTTCTTTACTGCAAAATCACTTGAAGTATGTGAGGATGCAACGTGCATCACATTACTGCGACCAGCAAGTGGATAAGGAGCAGATGTTTTGCATTTAGACACAAT
Source organism: Acipenser ruthenus (assembly GCF_902713425.1). NCBI lineage: Eukaryota > Metazoa > Chordata > Actinopteri > Acipenseriformes > Acipenseridae > Acipenser > Acipenser ruthenus. The sequence goes on along the minus strand of NC_081201.1, from coordinate 38,482,916 downwards.
ACAAAAGCACTTTTTTATTATTATTTTGGAGGTAGGCAATGATAAAATTTTTCTAATAAATGGTTTGAAATATGTTTTTAAATGTGGCGTACATAAATACTTCAACTCTAAGCAGACACTGCATTGATATATTATTATTATTTGTTTATTTAACAGACGCCTTTATCCAAGGCGACTTACAGAGACTAGGGTGTGTGAACTATGCATCAGCTGCAGAGTCACATACAGTTACGTCTCACCCGAAAGACGGAGCACAAGGAGGTTAAGTGACTTGCTCAGGGTCACACAATGGGTCAGTGGCTGAAGTGGGATTTGAACCGGGAACCTCCTTATAAGCCCTTTTCTTTAACCACTGCACCACACAGTCTCAAGCTACTGACATATTAAACAACAGATATTGTATAGTGTATAGGGTGTACTTGTTTATTTAAAAACAGAGCAATAAATGAAACAAATATTCAGAGACAGGTATAACCTGTTACTAAGGCTAAGCAGCTAAATGTGTGCATGTTTTAGTGGTTGATTCTTTTGTGAATAAATGAAGTGTCACCTTTTAACAGGGTTCTGTGTCACTATTGCTAACTTGTGCAAATAAGTTAATTCAATCAATCTTAAAATTAACTAAAGAGTTCACTCCCTGGACCACCCACACCTGCTTTATTTTGTTCATTAAAAAAAAAAAAAAAAAAAAAAAAAAAAAAAAAAAACACACATTGTCAAGATTACGTTTTCAGAAGAAGAAAAAAAGCACCAGGTGATGTGGATGACAGGCCGGGATTTGAAATCTCAATAGCAGCAGTTTCAGACTATCCAGGCAGAGGTAATGTGTAGCATTAAAGAAAGCAGAGACCTTTAAGCAGGCGGTGGTATCAGAACTGGTTCTTTAATAATTCATTTCATCACGGCAGGGGGCTAAAACACTGCACGGTGTGGAGGAGTATCACACCGAGATTATTTTTGTTTTTGCTTCATTTCACCAAAAAAACAAACAAACTGGCAGAGGTTGTTCAATTAAGTAAGTGCTCTTTTTTTTGTTTGATGCATATCAAATAAAGACAAATGTAAGCAATTGTACAGTCAGCTGCCATCTTAGTCTTCGCTGGAGTCTCTACTTCAGAACACTGCAAGTGCTTTTTACTGCCCATCATCTTTGTTATTCAAATTATTTTGTGCTGGCAGCCAAAGTTAAATAATTATTGTGCATTAAAATTGAACACTTCAGAACAACAAAATATAATGCCCTCACAGAGCCAGTCCATACATTGAAATATTGATATAAAATATTTGGCAGTAACAGTACATGTGTTTTTTGAACTTCTCCATCTAGTGAGTTGAAAAGTCCATCCATAATGCAGAAGAGATATAGTAGCACTAAAAGGGTGTCCAAGTTTCTTTTAATACTGCTAACAATGGACATAGATGAAAAAAGAAATACTGTTCATCTACATAAAAAATAACTGTGTGGGTCTTTAACACTTAAGAAGTGTTTGACAGGTTGGAGGAAAGTGGGTTTGTGAAGAAACAGTGCTGTCTACAAAGACAAAAAGCATACAGTAATATATAAAAACATATGTTTTGTTTACAAAAAAACTTTGAACAACTGCCAAAGGCTCTGTAGCCTAAATGGCTGAAAGTCGCCACTGGATATTATTTGGTGATATATCTATAAACAGTGAATGCACGAAATTTATGGACAAAAAACAATAAATATTAGTAGGCTGAACAAATAACTCTTCCCTTAAATTGAATGCAGAAGAGGTTAACTTAACTTTACTCCTACATGGCACCAAAACAGACAAAGCTATTGGTCAGAGAAAAACATACACTGTAAATGTATTAAGAGCAACTTCACTGTAAATTGTTCTTTCTTAAGGCATAAAAGCAGTTAAACCCAATATTAGAATATGGAAGTAGTTATGAGGTGTAATGAAAAATCAAAGCTCTTTTGCTCGACATTAAGACATTGCAGTTTCAATACCACTATCTGCTGTAAAACAAAACAGAAATGCATGCGAAAAAATCAATAGAAAGTGCCAGTGGATAAGGCATATGAATAACCAGAGAAGGTCCTAGTCAGATCAGACCAGTATCTTCTGACAGGCAGTGGGGAATAAAGTGGGACTTCCTGGGTCAGTACATGAGAAAAGGGGAGATTAGAGGGAAATGGAGAAGGGATTTCTGGGGGGTGCTTACATACAGATACCTGGTGAGTAGGGGCCCAGTTGCCCATTAGCCTGTGGCTACCAACATATGGTTCAGTGAACTGTACCCTGAAAGAAATGCTTTACAAACTTGAACCCTTCCCAGACTGCACACCAGGCATTCATATATGAACGATGGTGTCGTGTTTTTTTTTTTGTTTGTTTTTGTTTTTAAACTTGTCTGTCCTTTCTTCTGCAAAACACACAGTTTTTCTTTCTGTCTATCTATCTACCTAATTTGCATTGCAATACAATAGCATGCAAAGGATTTAACCACATCATTAGTGGAAAATATTTATACCTTCCACAGATGGCATTTAAAAGAATTAGATTTTTTGATTTAGAATCATTAGTTGTTGTGGCCAATGCAACTAACTATCAAATGAAACATAGATTTAAAAAAAATTAAAAAAATGGAATTGTAGCTGCATAAAAAGACAATTAAATATATATGTAGTGACCACATTTATATTTAATGAGAATCTGTGATAGACAGCTAATTTGTATTTGCATATATATATATATATATATATATATATATATATATATATATATATATATATATATATATATATATATATATATATATATTAGATGGGCTTCAGTGAGTTACAAGAAAATAATTCCACCTAGGCTTTATGTGACATCATAAAATTATTTTCCTGTAACTGACTGAAGCCCATCTGTTATTTTTTTTATAATACATGGATATTAGTATCTGTAAGAAAAAAAACAATAAAACGGGTGTTAAGGTTCAAATTGCAACTGAATTTAATGAATAATAATAACGTAAATTAAGTCAGTATTACAAATTTTAAATATTTTCTTTTTGATAATTCAGGAACAGTGAATTATGCTGGGTAGATAATGAACTGCAAAAAATAACATATTTTTAAGGAAAAGGTGTTTCAATGGGGCATGCTTTTATTTTTCTTAGTCGCTGTCGAGTAGATTATTTGTCTCGTTCGCTTGTTTGGTGCTTCCATTGGTGGAGGATGATTGTAAATCTTTGCAGAGACAGATTTGTTAAAAGTGCCTAAAAACCATGAATTGTGCGTGTTGTCGAGTGATTTAAAACAATGCATTTGTTTGAAAGTGGTCGGGGTGCACAGGAGTCAAATATGTGTCACTATTGCAGTATTACGCCTTTTTTTTCGAATGGCTCAGGATGCAAATATAGCCTTCATCCATGTGTAATACATATACATACACATCACACACATATATACACACACACACACACAGACTATATAATATGTTGCCAATTTCAGTTATAGCTAAGTAGGTCACAGCTATTAGTCAGCAAAGGGTTCATATAATATACAAACTTCCATACAATAGTCAATAAATAAGAGCTCAAATGCAAAAGATGAGAAGAAAAAAAAAACAGTGGCAAGTGAGAAATACAGCA